>NC_069502.1:467836408-467961408 GCF_027579735.1 Bombina bombina | reverse complement strand
CCACATACATCTATGCTCTAGAGACCATTGGTCACTGCTCTACTCCTTTAGAGACTTTACATATTTTTCTTTTTCACAGACTAACACATGCTTCACAAGTCATATCTACTGGCCAGCACTTACACACACCCTTTCAGTATATAAATACCAATTACACCCAAACCTTTGGTATTTATATTAGTAAACAGATTATATGAAGGGAGGGCATTCAAATGATCCAAAAAAATGCTATTCAGACTGCTAGTAAATACATTAAACACCACCTCATAAAAATGTATATAATATGTATTACATCACTGTTCCATAAACTTGCCTTTCTAAATAAACAGATGTTTTCATAAAGCAAGCCATAGATTCAATTTTCTTTATTTTTCTAAAAAAAAATCTTGCACTAAGCCAATTTCATTAATAAAAAAATAAAAAACTGAGAATAAAATTTAATTTACAACATTATGTAGGGATTGAGATTTATTACATTTAATCAGCTGTGCAGAAAGAACAAAGGATATTAATGATTTTATAAATTATTTGCTAAAAAGGGAAGCTATAATTGTGTAAGATGTCTTTACTCCTTGATAGCCAGAGAGCTGACACATTACAATAAACTGAGAATCAAAAATATTAATAAAGATGCAGCCTTTATTTATAAAGGATACTTGTTAAAGGGACACTGAACCCAAATGTTTTCTTTCGTGATTCAGATAGAGCATGCGATTTTAAGCAACTTAATAATTTACTCCTATTATCAAATTTTCTTTGTTCTCTTGCTATCTTTATTTGAAAAAGAAGGCATTTAAGATTTTTTTTTTTTGGTTCAGATATCTGGACAGCACTTTTTTATTGGTGGATGAATTTATCCACAAATCAGCAAGAAGAACCAAGGTTGTTCACCAAAAATGGTTCGGCATCTAAACTTACATTCTTGCATTTCAAATAAAGATACCAAGAGAATGAAGAACATTTGATAATAGGAGTAAATTAGAAAGTTGCTTAAAATGTCATGCTCTATCTGAATCACAAAAGAAAGTGTCCCTTTAAAGGGACAGTCTAGTCCAAAATAAACTTTTATGATTCAGATAGGACATGTAATTTTAAACAATTTTCCAATTTACTTTTATCACCAATTTTGCTTTGTTCTCTTGAAATTCTTAATTGAATGCTTAACCTAGGAGGTTCATATGCTAATTTCTTAGACCTTGAAGGCCGCCTCTTAAGAATGCATTTTAACAGGTTTTTCACCACTAGAGGGTGTTAGTTCATGTGTTTCATAAAGATAACACTGTGCTCATGCACGTGAAGTTACCTGGGATCTATCACTGATTGGCTAAACTGCAAGTCTGTCAAAAGAACTGAAATAAAGGGGCAGTTTACAGAGGCTTAGATACAAGATAATCACAGAGGTAAAAAAGATATAAATATAACTGTGTTGGTTATGCAAAACTGGGGAATGGGTAAAAAAGGGATTATCTATCTTTTAAAACAATAACAATTCTGGTGTAGACTGTCCCTTTAAGTTAAATTTAGGTGAGAATTTCCACATAGGGCTCGATTTATCAAACACTAGCAGACAGGGGTGTACATATTTACCCCAGTCCACCAAGTTTCTCCTCTAGCAGGCAGCAATCCGCTGCACGCATTTAAGCGTGAAACCCTTCCTATGCACAGCCAATCAGGCGCAGGCAGGAGCTGTCAATCTACCCGGTCAGAGAATATGCATAACACATAAGAATGCCTAATATTTTAATTATTATACATAAATGCACTATTAACAGGTGGGGGTGGTTAGGAGATTAAGGTCTACTGCATTCTAAATATCAATAATAACCTAATCAACCCCATAATGGTATGGGGGATGGGAAGGTGATTAAAGCCTAAATCGCCACCTCCCAACACAAACTATTACTAGACTAACACCTACCCTCCCTCTAAACTAAACCCCCTAAGTTACAAATAAAATACAAAAAATCTATCAGAAGATAAAACAAATATACAGTATCCAAAAAAACAAAAAAAACACCATTATACCTAACACTAATCTATATAAAATAAAAAAAAAATCACAATAAAAAGTCCCTAAACTATAACAAAATAAATTAAAATAGCCCTTAAAAAGAGCCTTTTGTAGGTCATTGCCCTAAAGCTAATTAAGCTCTTTCACAAATAAAAAAAATTGCAAAACCCTTGCTCTAATACAAGTAACCCCCACCCTCCAAAATAATAAAATCTACAAAAAAAAAAGTTAAAATAAAGCCTATTCGTAAAAATTAAAACACCCACCCAAAAAAAGCCCTAACTAATCCCAAAGGTTGTAATCAGCGATCAAAAATCTGGCCCCTCTTGATCCTATGTTGGGCCCTCTTCATCCTGGCTCTGGGAGCCCATCTTCGCGTTGGCAGACTACGGTGGCCTCTTCCGCCACCTCTGCTCCACAATCTTCATCAATGTCGGGGCCCTCTTCATTCTGGCACTGGGGGCCATCTTCAAGGAGATGAACTTCCGTAGCCTCTTCCACTGCATCTTTTCTTTATCTCTCTTCCTCGAACCCTGGTCTTGACGTGGTCGCCATTGCACGCTGAATTTCCGGAAGCGTGGAACCCCTTTATATAGGAGTACTACTCCCTATTGGTTGTTTTTAAATTAGTCGTTCCCCATTGGCTGATTTTTATCGACCAATAGCAAGAAAGTTTTTCATTTTAAATTCCAATTATCCTTTGCTATTGGATAATTATAATTTAAAATAAAATATTAAAGAGGCTGCCGAAGTCTGCATTCACCTCCGTGAAGAAGGGCCTCCATCCCCAGAATGATGAAGGCCCCCCGACGTGGATGAAGATTGTGGAGTGGAGGTTGCAGTAGAGGCCACCAATGTCCGTGAAGATGGCCCCCCAGCACCAGGAGCCAGGATGAAGAGGGCCTAATGTCGGATCAAGAAGAGCTGGATTTCGATTGGCGAGTTCAACCTTTGAGATCAGTTAGAGCTTTTTTGGGGTGTTTTTTTTCAGAATAGGCTTTTTTAATTTTAACTTTTAACTTTTTATTATTTTGGGGGTTGGGAGGTTACTTTTATTGTAGAGGGGGGGTTGTAATATTTTTACATTGTAAATGAGCTGAATTATCTTTAGGGTAATGCCCTACAAAGGGCCATTTTAAGGGCTATTGTAATTTATTTTAATGTTAGGGCTTAGGGTATTTTTTGTTTTGTGTAGGTTTTTTATTTTATTTTATAGGGCATGTAAATTAGTGTTAGGTATAATGATGTTTTTTTATTTTGGATTACAGTAATTTTTTTATTTTCACGTAACTTAGGGGGGTCTAGTTTAGAGGGGGTGTTAGGTGTTAGATTGCGTTGGGGGTTGTGGCAGCTAATGGTTATTAGTGTAGGGTACTTGAGATGGGCTAGTGGCAGTATAGGGTTTAATAGGATATGTATTTGCGGTGGGCTAGTAGCGTTAAAGGGGTTAATAGGATGGGTACTAACGGTGGGCTAGTGGTGAAATAGGAGTCATTAGGAAAGCACTTGCAGTGGGCTAGTAACAATTTAGGGTTTAGTAGGATAGGTACTTACGGTGGGCTAGTGATGGTTTAGGGGTTAGTAGGATAGGTACTTACGGTGGGTAAGTGACGGTTTAGGGGTTATAGGATAGGTACTTGTGGTGGGTATGTAGCGGTTTAGATATTTATTAGTGTAGTGTTAGTTTGTGACTGCAGGGTACTTCAGTTTAGGGGTGTTATGAAGAACCGTTCTATTTCAAGGGATCCTTAAAGGGACACAACCCAATTTTTTTCTTTCGTGATTCAGATAGAAAGTTGATTAAAAGTGCATGCTCTTTTTCTTTTTTTTTTTTATATTTATTTATTACACATAAATCAAAAACAACATCAATAGACCAAAAAAAAAAAACATGCTCAAGAAAAAAAAAAAAAAAGTCACACAGGACCCATAATACAAACAAGGTATGGGACCAAATTCTTGGTGTTACAACTATACTTTTATCATACAATTGAGGGGAAAAAAAAAAAAAAGGAAAAAAAGTAGAAGAACCCAACCGCCCCCCCCCCCCCCACTCCTTCCCTGGAAACAAGCCGCTCTCCTCAACCGCTGTCAAGCCAAATACTAGGCAAATGGCCTTCGTATATCTGCAGTTGAACATAGGAGGTTTTCATTAACGGTTCAATTGAGCAGAAATTGGGAGTGACAAAATATATACCTTCCAACATTTGAAAAATAAAGTCATTAGGATTCTGTAAATTACATTGCTCAGACAAACATTGAGTCATCAGAGCATTTTTCAGTTCTGTTAAATTAGGTGCTACTTGTGCCTTCCACAATTTTAGAATGAGATTCCGGGCCAAAAAAATAATAGTGTTAATTAACTTGAATTTTTTTGGGATACCTTGAAATTTGGCTAAGAAAAACATTTCCATCGGTTGGATTCAAAACTCTAAGTGTAGAGTAGAATTAATCCACAATGATACTTTGGCCCAAAATTACCTAATTTTCGGACAGGACCAGAAACAATGCAACAGGTCTACGACAGGCGCACTACTTCTAGAACACAAAATGTCTTGTACCACCTAGATAACCTGTCTGGGGTCAAATATACCATTAAATTAATTTTAATCTGGGACTCTCTCCAGGTCTCAAGCAATTTAAAAGTATCTGTTATCAATGGAATATCTATGTCGGCAAAGATTCTACTCCATTTAGAAACTATATATTCTAATTGCTTTGCAGAGGGACCTTGATTAAAAAGGGAATAAAAAGGGAATATTAATCCTAATCTGAAGATCTCGCAGTGACCAATCCAGACCATATCTTTGTTTTAATTCTAAGCCATAATGTCTAACCTGCAGATAGGCATAAAAGTATTTTTTAGAAAGTCTGAATTGCTTTGAAAGCTTGGAAAAAGTAATGCACGTTAAATCTGGATCTAGAATATGAATAACATATTTGAGGCCTTTTTCAGACCATTATCTAAAGGTATAATCTGTCAGGCCAGGTAAAAAATCCGGACTACCTGTAATAGGTAAAAATTCGGAAACAAATGGTGAGCATTCCACTTGAACACAGAGCTTTTGCCAAGGTATGATGATATTTTTAAAAGTTAATAAAGAAAATATGGATGAGGGACGAGAGGTCATGTGACAATGCTAAATGGCGTTCAATTTAAAGGGGGCAATTAAGGAAGATTCCCAAGTCCCAGAGGTAACTTGTTCTTGCTCTGTTAACCAATCAACTGCGGTTTTAACCTGAGCAGCTAGACTATTATGTAAAGCTAATCCCGCTGCAACTTTATCATTCATAAAACGGTGTATCGCAATCCGCGCCTTTAGCACTTTTCATAAAAATTTAGAACAATAAGTTTTAAATTTAATTATATCGGTTTTATGGATAGGAATCGGAATATTCTGTATCAAATATAATAATTTCGGAAATAATACTGTTTTAATTAACATATTGTGCGCTGTTAGGGAGATGGGTAAATTGACCCAATCTTCCATCTTTTTTTTTTTTACACACAAAACATCTAAGGAAATTTAAATTATACCATTCCTCTGGATAAGGACTTAATTTGATACAGAGATAGGTTATCTGTTTGGTTTCGATAAATGGTAGTTTAATGGTATGATTCTTTTTTAGTCAGCCATAAGAGTTCAGATTTAGTTAAATTAATTTTGTAGCCAGAAATTTGACTAAAGAGAGAAAAAATATCCATAAGGAGAGGGAAATTCCTCTTGATATTACTTAAAAATAGAAGCAGATAATCAGCGTACATGAGTAAAACCAATCTATGACCCCCTATCTGAATACCTTCTAGCTGTTGGTGAAGCAATATCGCCAACGGTTCTAAAGATAAATTAAATAACAGAGGGGAAAGGGGGCAACCTTGTCTGGTACCCCTTTGTAGGGTTAGACGCTGTGAGATTTCACCATTAATAATTAAAGCCGAAACCGTAGCACAGTATATTAAGCGAATAAAATTATTCAGATACCCAGTCAAGCCAAACCATTCCAGAGAAACAAAGAGATCACTCCATGCAATGCGATCAAATGCTTTTTCTGTGTCAACTGTCAATAATGCTAGATCTACAGTCTCCTTATATCTAGAACATTTAAATTTATTCCATAAAAAATCCAGGATGTCAATACTTTCCGCATATTTTTGGAAGGGTTCCTACCCGTCATGAATCCTGATTGATTCTCATGGATAATCGAGCCTAGATGAGGTTTTAATCTATAGGCTATGATAGAAGTTAATAACTTATAGTCAGGATTTAATACGGATATAGGCCTGTATGAAGAAGGGAGTTCTGAGTCTTTGTTTTTTTTAAGAATTAGAGAGATATATTGGCAGCCGCCAAAAAAGGGTAACACTTATTATTGTCAATAAAATAAAAATGTAACAAGTTCTCAAGGGGTGCAGAAATTTGAGACTGGAGGATCCTATAAAATTCAATGGGGAGGCAATCTGGGCCAGCTGATTTATTAGTTTTTGCTATCTTGATAGCAGCTAGAATCTCAGCCTCTAAGATAGGACTATTAATCTCTGCTAAACTTTCTAAAGAGATTTTTGGAATATTAATTTTCTCCCAGAAAGCTTTCTTTGTCTACGTCATATTCCTCACGTTTATATAACTCGCTGAAGTAATCCATGAAAACTCTACTAATGTCCCCATTATTAGTGAATCTATTGGTCCCAGACTTAATGGCTGATATACTGTTCCTATGAATTGATTTCATAATTCTGGCTAAAAATTTTGCGGATCTACCCACAAAGTCCCCATAATGTGCCTTTTGCCTACGGACCTCTAGAGTAGTTTTTTGCTTAATAAAAATATCATATGTAGTTTTTGCATTTAAATAATTAAGCCACCTTGAGTTGAAACGATCCCCCAAATATGCTCTGTTGCGTTTTTGACTTGATGAGATATCTGAATCTCCTGTTGACCAAACCTTTTTTTTTTGGTGGCACATATAGGCCTTTAGCTGCTTCCCAAAATACCTCAGGTATGTCTTGACCTATTATCATTAACATATTCTCTCCATTGCCCATTCAACCAATTTTGAAAGTTAATATTAATTTACCAGATACTTGGAGGGGAAAAAAGGACCGATTACCAGAAGAATGTAAATGTGATGCATTAAGTGTTACTGAAATAGTAGCATGATCCGAAATTATTATGTCTCCAATATTTGCTCTCCCTTCCAAGCCAATCAAAGCCTCTGCAATCAGGAATAAACCAATCCTAGATAATGTTTGATGTCCTTTGGACATACATGTATATGCTCTTAAGTCTGGATTCTAAGAGCGCCAGATATCTATCAGTCCCAAATGGTAGCAGAATTTCTGGAGAATACAGACTTTTCTGTCCCTAGTGATTATTGGGTTTCTATTTACTCTATCTAATTGAGGCTCTGCTATGAAGATAAAGTTGCCTGCTACTATAAGATTTTGGCCTATATACTTATGTAGACATAATGTCAAATTATTCCAGAACTCCCTGTCGACACTATTAGGGCCATAGATATTACAAAGAATAAATCTTGTTTTATTATATAGCATCTCTATAATCTGAAAGAGACCTTCTGGATCAAGGAAGGTGGATTCAATTTTATATTTTAACGATTTATTAAAGAGAATGGCGACTCCCCTCTTACGAGAATTATATGGGGCAGCTATCACTTCTCTGACCCATTTAGACTAGAGTTTAGGGATTTCAACTGGGTTTAAATGTCTCCTGTAAGAAAGCAATGTCCGGTCTGGACTTACCGACATGGTTTTTAATCAACTTTCTAATTTACTCATATTATCAATTTTTCTTCGTCCTCTTGCTATTTTTATTTGAAAAAGAAGGCATCTAAGTTATTTTTTTGCTTCAGCCCTGGACAGCACTTGTTTATTGGTGGGTGAATTTATGCACCAATCAGCAAGAACAACCCAGGTTGTTCACCAAAAATGGGCCAGCATCTAAACTTACATTCTTGCTTTTCAAATAAAGATACCAAGAGAATGAAGAACAATTGATAATAGAAATACAAGTTACTTACAATTGCATGCTAAACGAGAAATTGTGCACATATAAAAAGGAGACTTCCGGTAGGAGGAGCAAGTGCACGCTGGTGGTTCGTGCTCTCCTACAATCCGATGATAGTTCCAGGTTTCGTTGACCTGCCAGTTTCCTTGCCAAGACGCTACTCCCCGGTCTGGATACTTTTGATGCCCTTCATCGTCGGGGCCTGGTGGGCGGAAGTCACTGAAACGGCTATAGGCCAGCTGGTCCAATAGCTCCAGACGCCATCTGTAGCAGTGCAAGCTGCAGAATTACACATGTAAAACAAAGTGGACAGACGTCAGGCACACACAAGCTTATTGACGTTGATAAACTTCAACCTCAAGATCTTTTAGGCCCAGGACGCCAAGCTACACTCCGATGGTGGAGGTGAGGGAGTCTAGATTGCTGGTGCTGGAGCACACAGATTAAATGGAAGCATAGCCGGGAGTTCAGCTGTGAAAGTCCGTGTGATGCACAGGGTGAAGGATTAAGACCAGCATAAAAGTTGTTTAAACTTTATATCTTGGATATCCTCTCCCTCTCCCTAAGGGAAAAACTCTACAACAGGTGAGGGAGGCCTGTGATAGTAGGAGGAAGCTCCAAGTCCTCAATTGCAATAGGAGAGGGGAAATTAAAGCTAAAGTTATGCTGGCAGAAGAGGCATCTCGACTGAAAGAGGACTGGGAACTATAAACCAACGAGTGTGACATATTTCCCCACATTGAGACAAGTAAAAGAACTCTTAACAGTTATTACTGAGCCATTAACTGTAAGGTACCATTTGTGGCGGATAACTTTTTACCTCACAGCTCAAAGCTTTGCTGGAACTTGCTCAATCTGAACATTCTGTCTATGAAGGGCAGCTTTTTGAGTCCAAAGAGACTATTGAAATATAAGAAATATGTATGTATGTATGTATATATATATATATATATATATATATATATATATATATATATATATATTTATAGGAATACTGTTTAATGGCTGCTGAAAATTGAAGATTTTTTTAATTTCTTAAAGAGTTAACAAAGGCTGGGATGGGATTGACAGACACAGAGTAATCTATTCTAGTTTTGTGCAGAGATTAATTCTGTTATTCATATAAGTGGTAATGAGAGAAGTTCTGATACTATGAAAGGTGTTTAATCCTCTAGACCTTAAAATGGTCTAATTGAATGTAATGAGCCTGATATTATTACACTCATTTTTTTTTCTTAAGTATACCACCTGTGGCAAGAATAGCCAAGATAATAAGTGTATTATTGTGAAAATATAGTCTACCAGGCTCTAGTGAACGGTACATATTGTATCTGTATGAAAAGTGTCTGCATATCAAAGTATATTGAAAATTGCAGACATTTTTAGAAACTCTGATATTGCAAAGGTGTTTGTTCTTCTATAGCTTAAAGGTGCTTAAATGATAGTAGTGAGTTGGATATCACTATATTCATTTTTTTACCACAGGTAAATTGCCAGTTGTAAGAATAGGTAAGAAAATAGGGTATTGTTGTAACAATTCAGCCTAGGAGGTCTCAGTGATTTGCAGATATTGTATTTTTAGGAAAGTCCTTGCACAGCAATATTTATATAATTAGAAAGTCTGTAAATAACTGCAATTGAAAACATACTCTGCTGTATTAGTCACCTAATTTAAGGGAATTATGGTTATAAGATAATAGTGGCCATTCCAGGTGGTGTAATCTGAAGATCAATGTATACCGAAAACCGAAGAAATTTTTAAGTATATTACAGAGGTGTTTGCTCATATATTTTAAAGGTGCCTACATTATTGCAGTAAACTGGATATCACTAGACTTATGTTCACCATAGGTAAATTGCCTGTTGTAAGAACAGGTAAGATAACAAGTGTAATGTTGTGACAATTCAGCCTACGAGGTCTCAGTGAAGTGTAGATATTGTATTCTGATGAAAGGGCTTGCATATCATGAGTTATTCCTTGAGAAGTTGTGAAAATAACTAACTGAAAATATACCGTATTATATTAGTCACCTATCTAACTAGGAGGCATAACCATAGTCACTTGTAAGAGAGCCTTTTTCAGAGGCCATTCCATTTTTTTCTTTTCTCTTGATTTTCCTTTTCTCCTCACTATCACTCTCACCTCTTTTCCACCACCTCTTTTTTCTGTTTTCTTCTCCTAAGGGCCCACAAGTCATTGTACCTACTTTTGTTTCTAGACCTATGCAGGTCTATTTAAAACTGTCTTCTGTTTTTGTTGTGTTGAATGGATAAATGTATGACACTAATGACTAGCAAATCACCAGCTATGCCCCCTAAATCTATTATGGCTCCTTTCTGCACAAAATTTATTAATGCCAATTTTCAACCGAGATTAGTTTACCCAGCAAAGATTATTATTGATGTAAATGGTGCTACGAAGGTAATTAGGGATGCTGAGTCAGCGCAAATTTTATGTAAGGAATTAAAAATAGTTTAGTAAGAATAGAAGGCACTTTTTTATTTTACACTACAAGAAATATGGATGGCGCCTGGGCTATTTTGGAGTTTAAAAGTGTTCTTTCCCTTTTTTTTCTCCCTGTTGCCCCTCTGTGCATCCCCTTCCCCCCACTTCACACAGGATATGAGGTTAAAAATTTTGTATAGTTATTTGCAGTCAAAGGATTATGGATAAGATAAATATTTTATCATGGAACATGGGCGGGATAACCTCTCCCATTAAAAGGAAATTAATTTTGAAACATTTAAAGTTTATTTAATCCACAAATTGGTTTTCCTGCAAGAGACCCACCTAAAACCAGATGAGGCACTTAAATTGAAATCTAAATGGGTGGGAGATATTGTCTATTCTCCATTTTGTGGGAGGAAAAGGGGAGTGGCAGTTTTATTTCATATGAGTTTGCGGTGTGATATCTCGACACACGTTATAGACCCGCAGGGTAGGTATCTTATAGTAGAAGTAACGATACAGGGTGCAAAACTAGTCCTATGTAATGTCTATGGACCACAAATTTTTTTGGGACAGTTTAAAAGTGAAACTGATGAGTTATAGTGGTAAGAAATCTATTATTGCCGGAGACTTTAATATAGCTCCCAAACCCCGATTAGATAGATTTAAGTGTCTGAACAAATGTGAACAAGGGAGAAATAGGATACTTTCTAGTTTTATGGCAGATCTGAATGTGTTTGATATTTGGCATACTCCTTTCCCCGATGTAAGAGCCTGCAAATCTAAATCATATGGTATGTTCTCACAAATAGATCTCTTTTTTTATGTCTCAGAGCATTTATTAAACCAAGCTGTTAATACAGATATTAAGGATATTTCCATCTCAGACCATGCGGTTATCTCACTCCAGATTAAAATCGGTTCAAATTTTGGGTCAAATTTTGTTAGACTTTCCCCCCCCCCACACACATATTTAAGTAATAATATACAATTTAACAACTGGTTGATAGCGAAGTGGAATGCATATCTTCATAATAACAGAGAATATATAACTAAACCAGAGGTATTTTAGGAAGCCTTTAAGCCGTTTGTAAGGGGTGGGTGAGATAAAGGCATATCTGTGTAAATGGATAAAGAAATATAAAGCAAGAGAAATTGAATTGACTAATAAAGTAAGAAATAGTTATTACGTATATATCTCTACTCCTTCTAAACAATCCTGGGATAAATATGTAGGAAAAAACAAGAAAGGGATCTATTCCTTAGACGAAAAGTCATACAAGAAGATTTAAAACAGAAAGCAAAATTCCGTGGTAATAATGGAAAGTCAGCTAAATACCTCTCAGCCCTGATTAAGAACAAAGTAATAAAATAATTTAAAAAATTAGGAATGAAGGTAGAGATTTTACTAACCCGGGTGAAATTAGAGAAGTTATTTTTAATATTATAACAGGATTTATGCGAGGGACAACGTAAATCTACAGAATAAACAAAGTTTTTGGAGTAAATGCAGGGTGCCCAAAATTACGGAGCAAGATTTAGAGGAATTAAATCATCCAATTTCAGCAGATGAGGTGGTTGCCCAAATCAAAATATGTAAAGCCAATAAAGCACCTGGACCAGACCAGCTTCAGATTGAAATGTACAAAATCCTAAAAGATCATATTGTAGGTATTTTAGTGAATCTTTTTAAATGTATATTTCTTGGAAAATAAGAGGCCTTAAAAATACTTTTCGGCTTCTACGATTACTTTGAGACCCCAGAAAGATAAAGATCCAGAAAATTTGTCAACCTATCGGCCGATATTATTGCTTGACAGTGATTACAAAATTCTTATGTCAATTGTTGCAAATAGATTAAAAAAAAAACACCTGGGGAAAATAATCCACGAAGACCAAGTGGGTTTATGACGGGCAGAAATATTGCCAAAATTATCCATAGGGTCTTAACGGTGCTGGAATATTTCTGGACCAAAAAGTAAAGATAAGGAAAAAATAAATAAATTGAATTTAGCATTATTATCGGTTGTTGCTGAAAAGGCTTTTGACCTTATAAATTGGGACCATCTGTTTACCTCGCTCTCCCAATTTGGGTTTAGCAGGAATTTTGTAAACTTAATTCAATGAGTCTATCATAATCTGATCTCTAATTTGTTCATTAATTTTGAGATAACCAACAACATTATACTAGAGAAAGGTACTAGACAGGGATGCACCCTGTCACCCCTTCTGTTTAATCTATCGTTAGAATCTTTTGCAATTAGATTACGGAATAAGTTGTCAGGGATAAGGATTGGGCGAGTCAAAACTGTTCTCACACTTTTCGCGGATGATTTATTATTATTTTTAAGTGATACTGATAACTCGATACAATAATTTTTAACACTTGCAGTGCAATTTGGCTTTTTCTCAGGATACAAAATCAATCAAGATAACTCAGAAATCCTATGGATTGCTGAAGATAAGTGTGTAAGACAGACCTGTCCCTTTAAAACAGTAGAAACAATAAATTATTTAGGTATCAAAATTAATAAAGACCCGACCCAATGGTATAATTTATATTCCACACCATTTTTTGAGAAGTATAACAAAGATTTAGATAACTGGATGATGCTACCTATTTCACTTTCAGCTAGGATCTCTATGGTTAAAACTATTTTCTTTTCCACAATTATTATATATCTCTTGCAAAATCTACCTATCATGATCAAGGCTAGAGATATTACTCTTTTCAACAGGATATCTGTGAGTTTGTATGGAAACAAAAGCGTAAACGGATTTCTATCCATAAGCTAAGTTTACTTTTTAGAGCAGGTGGATTAGCCTTTCCCAATCTCAGGTATTATAATCTAGTAGCACTAAGTAAATCCATTATAGATTGGATAACAGAAAAAGAATACATAACTAACATACAGCTGGAGTCTGGGATAGTGACACCATTCTCCCTGAAGGCACTTTTACACCTCTCTAAGATAGAAACCCCCAAATGAATAGTTAAGATGAGGGTATTCTCACACCCTATTATGGCTTGCCAAAAGCTCTGCAAAGAATTAAATATTAAAGGGACATAATACTCATATGCTAAATCACTTGAAACTGATGCAGTATAACTGTAAAAATCTGACAGGAAAATATCACCTGAGCATCTCTATGTAAAAAAGGAAGATATTTTACCTCACAATCTCCTCAGCTCAGCAGAGTTAGTTCTGTGTAAAAAGTTATACTTCACCTGCTCCCAGCTGCAAGTAAAAAAAAAAAAATGAAGAAATAAACAGCAGCCAATCAGTATCAGCAGTGCTGAGGTCATGAACTCTTACTGTGATCTCATGAGATTTGACTTAACTCTCATGAGTTTTCATAGTAAGCTTCCTTTACCTGATTGGTGAAATAATATGAGAGTTCACGAGGCTCATCCTTTCAGCTGTCCCAGGACAGACACACTAAAATGCTGTTTAGAAATCCTTTACAATGGGAGGTGGCTACTGAGGAACTTTTGAGGTAAAATATATTTCTTTTTTACATAGAGATGTTCAGGAGATATTTTCTAGTCAGCTTTTTACAGCTATGCTGCATCACTTTCAAGTGTTAAACATTTGGGTATTATGGCCCTTTAATTGGAAATCATCTAAATTATTGCCAATTTGTGGAAATCCAAAATTTCCAGCAGAGATTTCATCAAGAATCTTTAAATGGACATTAAACCCACATTTTTCTTTCATGATTTAGAAAGAGAATGCAATTTTAAACATCTTTCTAATTTACTTCTATCATCTAATTTGTCTTATTCTCTTGATATTCTTTGCTGAAAAGCATATCTAGATATGCTCAGTAGCTACTGATAGGTTGCTGCACATAGAAGCCTCGTGTGATTGGCTCACCCATGTGCATTGCTTTTTCTTCAACTAAGGATATCTAAAAAATGAAGCAAAATAAATAATAGAAGTAAATTGTAATGTTGTTTACATTTGTATTCTCTATCTGAATCATGAAAAAAAGATTTTGGGTTTAGTGGCCCTTTAAGTCATGGTTCAATAAAGGTCTTCAAAATGTTGTGCAAATTAAGGAGGAAACTATAGATGCAGTTAAAACATTTGCAAAGCTTCAAACTGATTTTTACCTACATTAGCACAGCTTCTATGCCCATCTACAATTGAAACATTATTATGGAAAACTCAGGGAGGATAATAACTCGGACTGGAACCTGGGAGATATTAATTCAGCTATCAATATCTATAAACAAGGTACATTTTCTATCTCCTTCATGTATAATCTTTTACTTAAAGGGACACTGAACCCAATTTTTTTCTTTCGTGATTTAGATAGAGCATGCAATTTTAAGCAGCTTTCTAATTTACTCCTATTATCAATTTTTCTTCGTTCTCTTGCTATCTTAATTTGAAAAAGAAGGCATCTAAACTTTTTTTTGGGTTCAGAACTCTGGACAGCAGTTTTTGATTGGTGGATGAATTTATCCACCAATCAGCAAGGACAACCTAGGTTGTTCGCCAAAAGTGGGCCGTCATCTAAACTTACATTCTTGCATTTCAAATAAAGATACCAAGAGAATGAAGAAAATTGTTAATAGGAGTAAATTAGAAAGTTGCTTAAAATGTCATGCTCTATCTGAATCACGAAAGAAAAAAATTGGGTTCAGTGTCCCTTTAAGCAGGCTGACCAAGAACATTTAAACAGTCTGTTGATAAAGTGGAAAAAATGTTTTCCATCTATTACAACTGAAGAAATTGTTTTAGGTATGAACAAAAACCAACCTCTATAATTTTGTGGAGGGAATCACACTAATATATATATATATATATATATATATATATATATATATATATATATATATATATATATATATATATATATATATATATATATATATATATATATATATATACACACACACACACACACACACACACACACTTCACTGTTTCTGGGGATGCCCAAAAATTAAACAAATTTGGAAATAAAGTGAATTACTGGCTATCCAAAAGTTTGGAACAAGAATTTACTATAAATATACAAGATAAATTCTTTTTGTGTACCTACAAAAAAGTAAACAATATAATGTAATTAATACAATAATCCTGATTGGATGTAACCTAATTTTGTTAAATTGGAAAGCCAGACATGTGCCAACATTCCAAACTTTCAAATCTATGACTGCTAATATAATAATCTCAGAACAGTATTATATTAATAACAATTCAGAGAAAAAAAAATGGAAAAGTATATTTATAAGTGGACAGGTCCAATGAAAACATTTCGTCTAGCGATACAACAACAGTATATAGTTATTATAAAATAAACAAAACACTTTTTTTGATGCTTGGATACAAACAGGAAAAATTGGCAGCGGAGTGAGCATAGGTGGATAATGATAGAAATATGATGTAAATAGTGGATTTGTGGGGGGCGGGAGGCGCAAGGGGACACAGGGGGAGGGAATCCTTTCTTTTTTTTTTCTTCCCATTTATGTTTTGATTTAAATTTAAAAAAAAACTCCAACAGTATAGGATATCCAATAAGGATTGATTGGTTATATATTCTAGCTATGAGGATTGTTCAAGCAGGGTTGGTCTAACGTTGTATTACTATGTACATGTGTCAATATATTTGTTTCTATTTACGTAATACACCCTGCAAGGTGAAACGAAAATATGAAAGCAGGCTGGTTTTTTTTCATATCTATGTCTTGATTTAAAAAGTAGATAGAAAAAAAAAAGGAAAAAAGCTGAAGA
This sequence comes from Bombina bombina, assembly GCF_027579735.1. Classification (NCBI taxonomy): domain Eukaryota; kingdom Metazoa; phylum Chordata; class Amphibia; order Anura; family Bombinatoridae; genus Bombina; species Bombina bombina. The sequence continues at coordinate 467,945,175 of NC_069502.1, read as the reverse complement.
GAAAGGGAAAGGAAAGAGAAAGAGTTGAGTTATTAAATGTTATATTTATGTTTATGTACAATACAGGGACCTTTTTCTTCTCTATCTTTCATAGGATACCCAATAAGGACGGATTGGTTATATATTCTAGCTATAAGTATTGTTCAAGTAGGGTTGGTTTGATATTGTATGACAATGTACATGTGTCAATATATTTGTTTTTATTTTTATTTAAAGGACCCTGCGAGGTGAAATGAAAATATGAAAGCTGTTTTTTTTCTCTTTTCTTTCTTTGAATGTGTTTTAATATGTGTGCCTAAAACCCCCTACGAGGTGACATGAAAATGTGAAATCAGCCTGTCTTTTTTTTTTTTTTCTTCTGATGGATTATAAATAAAGAGCTTAAAAAAAAATTGCATGCTCTATCTGAATCGCAAAAGAAGACATTTGGGTTCAGTGTCCCTTTAACTATACATCGCCAATATGGGAGGCGATGCTGGGTGTTATCTTTAGCTAGCATCTCCGACCAATGGCATGTATAGTAAAGAGCTTGGGATATTTAGACAGTCTCGCTCAACATAGCGGCAGATCCTTTGGAATATTTTGCAGGCTCGTAGCACTTTTGATCATCGGTGCCCTGGTGATGCTTGAGTTTTACTAGATTATAAAAAATTTAGCAGAATAATTCCTCTCCGATTATGAAGAGGCTGTATCAATGTTGGAGTTTCTTTTGTAAAAATGTTTTAATATGCCCAAGTTGATGAGAAAAAAAAAAATGTTCTCCAAACTATCGGCTAGATTACGAGTTTTGTCGGTAAAAACTTGCGTTGCTAACGCTCCTTTTTTTTCCAGTGCTCACTTTAAACAACGCTGGTATTACAAGTTTTCTGAATGGCTGCGTTAGCCTCAGAAAATTGAGCATTGAGCATAATTTAGCTCCACTTCTACCTGTAATACCAGCGTTGCTTACGGTAGCGGTAAGCTGGAAAAATGTGCTGGTGCACGATCTCCCCATAGGAAACAATGGGGCTGAGCTGACTGAAAAAAACCCTAACACCTGCAAAAAAGCAGCGTTCAGCTCCTAACGCAGCCCCATTGTTTCCTATGGGGAAACACTTTCTAAGTCTACACCTAACACCCTAACATGAACCCCGAGTCTAAACACCCCTAATCTTACACTTATTAACCTCTAATCTGCCACCCCCAACATCGTCGCCACCTGCATTATATTATTAACCCCTAATCTGCTGCCCCTAACATCGCCGACACCTATATTATATTTATTAACCCCTAATTTTCCGCCCCTACGTCGCCGCCACCTACCTACCTACACTTATTAACCCCTAATCTGCTGACCGGACATCGCCGCCACTATAATAAATGTATTATCCCCTAAACTGCCGCACTCCCGCCTCGCAAACACTATAATAAATTGCATTAACCCCTAATCTGCCGTCCCTAACATGGCCGCCACCTACCTACAATTATTAACCCCTAAACTGCCACCCACAACGTCGCCGCTACTATAATAAAATTATTAACCCCCTAAACCTAAGTTTAAATAAATCTAAATAAAATTACTATAATTAAATTATTCCTATTTAAAACTAAATACTTACCTATAAAATAAAACATAAGATAGCTACAATATAACTTATAGTTACATTGTAGCTATTTTACGATTTATATTTATTTTACAGGCAACTTTGTATTTATTTTAACTTGGTAAAATAGCTATTAAATAGTTAATAACTATTTAATAGCTACCTAGTTAAAATAATTACAAAATTACCTGTAAAATAATTCCTAACCTAAGTTACAAATACACCTAACACTACACTATCAATAAATTAATAAAATAAATTAACAATTACAAATCCCCCCTTAAAAAAAACTAAGACTAACCTCCTGAAGATCACCCTACCTTGAGCCGTGTTCACCCAGCCGGGCCGAATTCTTCATCAAATCCAGGCAATGTGGTCTTCCATCCGGCAGAAGTCTTCATCCAAGCGCGGCAGAAGAGGTCCTCCATCCGGCAGAAGTCTTCATCCAAAGCAGGGCAGAAGAGGTCCTCCATCCGGCAGAAGTCTTCATCCAAGCGGGGCAGAAGAGGTCCTCCATCCGGCAGAAGTCTTCATCCATCCTCCATCTTCTAGATCTCCGATGCGGAACATCCTTCTCGGCCGACGGACTAACGACGAATGAAGATTCCTTTAAATGACGTCATCCAAGATGGCGTCCCTCGAATTCTGATTGGCTGATAGGATTCTATCAGCCAATCGGAATTAAGGTAGGAAAAATCTGATTGGTTGATTTAATCAGCCAATCGGATTGAAGTTTAATCCGATTGGATCAGCCAATAGAATTGACCTCACATTCTATTGGCTGATCCAATCAGATTGAACTTCAATCCGATTAAATCAACCAATCGGATTTTTCCTACCTTAATTCCGATTGGCTGATAGAATCCTATCAGCCAATCGGAATTCGAGGGATGCCATCTTGGATGACGTCATTTAAAGGAACCTTCATTCATCGTTAGTTCGTCATCCGAGGAGGATGTTCTGCGTCGGAGGTCTTGAAGATGGAACCGCGGATGGTTGAAGACTTCTGCCGGATGGAGGACCTCTTCTGCCCCGCTTGGATGAAGACTTCTGCCGGATGGAGGACCTCTTCTGCCCCGCTTGGATGAAGACTTCTGCTGGATGGAAGATCTCTTCTGCCCCGCTTGGATGAAGACTTCTGCTGGATGGAGGACCACATCGCCCGGATTGGATGAAGAATTCGGCCCGGCTGGGTGAACATGGCTAAAGGTAGGGTGATCTTTAGGGGGTTAGTGTTAGTTTTTTTTTATGGGGGGATCGGGTGGGTTTTAGAGTAGGGGTGTGTGGGTGGTGGGTTTTAATGTTGGGGGATCTTGTATTTTTTTTACAGGTAAAAGAGCTGATTACTTTGGGGCAATGACCCACAAAAAGCCCTTTTAAGGGAAGGTAAAAGAGCTGATTACTTTTGTAATTTAGTATAGGGTAGGGAATTTTATTATTTTGGGGGGGCTTTTTTATTTTATTAGGGGGATTAGATTAGGTGTAATTATATTAAAATTCTTGTAATATTTTTTTTTTTTGTAATTTTGTGCTTTTTTTGTACTATAGTTTATTTAATTGTATTTTAGTTTAGATAATTGTAGTTAATTTATTTAATTAATTTATTGATAGTGTAGTGTTAGGTGTATTTGTAACTTAGGTTACGCTTTATTTTACAGGTAATTTTGTAATTATTTTAACTAGGTACCTATTAAATAGTTATTAACTATTTAATAGCTATTCTACCTAGTTAAAATAAATACAAAGTTGCCTGTAAAATAAATATAAATCCTAAAATAGCTACAATGTAACTATTAGTTATATTGTAGCTATATTAGGGTTTATGTTATAGGTAAGTATTTAGTTTTAAATAGGATTAATTTATTTAATTATAGTAATTTTATTTTGTTTTACTTAAATTATATTTAAGTTAGGGGGGTGTTAGGGTTAGGTTTAGGGGTTAATAACTTTATTATAGTAGCGGCGACGTTGGGGACGGGAGATTAGGGGTTAATAATTGTAGGTAGGTGGCAGCGACGTTGGGGGGGGGCAGATTAGGGGTTAATAAAATGTATTATAGTGTTTGCGAGGCGGGATTGCAGCGGTTTAGGGGTTAATACATTTATTATAGTGGCGGCGATATCCGGTCGGCAGATTAGGGGTTAAATAATTCTATTATAGTGTTTGTGATGTGGGAGGCCTCGGTTTAGGGGTTCATAAGTAGTTTATGGGTGTTAGTGTACTTTGTAGCACTGTAGTTAAGAGCTTTATGTTCCGGCGTTAGCCCATAAAACTCTTAACTACTGACTTTTTTTATGCGGTAGGAGTCTTGGATGTAGAGGCTGTACCGCTCACTTTCTCCAAGACTTGTAATACCAGCGTTAGCCAAATCCCATTAAAAAGATAGGATACGCAATTGACGTAAGGGGATTTGCGGTAGCCAAAAATTTGCGGAAGAAAAGTGAGCGGTACACCTGTACCTGCTATACTCGTAATACCAGCGGGCGTTAACGCTGCTTTTTAAAGCTAACGCAGAACTCGTAATCTAGGCGTAACTTTGGGAACACTACACTTTCACACCTATTGTTTATTTGCAATCGTGAAAATACAAACATTTGCAGAGTCACAGATACCGGTTACTGGATAAAACTTAACTAATGGTGATGGACTACATGCAAGTAAGGTAGTCCTAATGAAAAACATGCAATTCAAAGATTGAAGCAGCCATTAAGAGCTTAAAAAATTAGTAACACTGGACCAGAAATAGAGAGCCAGACATACCAGTAATTCTTAGCAGATGTAACCTTTCTAGAAAATAGGTAACCTGAAGGTGTCATTACACATTTTACTATCTATTTAGCTTTCTCAGGGGATTACGTCAGACAGAGTACTTTAATTTAAGCCTACAAATCTACTTGTTATTTTTCTCTTTAAGTTATATATCATATAGGGTGTGCAATATTCTTGGCTCCTAAACTTATAGCAAATATGTTGAACCCTAACTGAAACATTCAATCACTCTTTACCCCTTGATTGCCGAACACCTACCAGCAATCAAAGTGTTAAGTCACCAATAACCACTTCAAAACAGTTGATTTTCAGTAACACAAATGCATCAACAATTTAACCCCTGTCCCCTAACTAGGTGCTGCAGAAAACCTATCACTGTCATGGGGGGGGGGGTGAATGAGGGTGGAAAGGAAGAAGTACAAGGATGCATGGAGTCTAACTGTAACTCCTTTCTTTTTTTAAGTCCTGATAGAGCTGAAACGAATTTGCTGGGTACCAGGACTCAGGTGTTTAGGTGCTTTGGAGAAGAAAGGAAAGAATGTAGTACACATGTATATAGTTTGTAAAAAGTAGAACTACACACAGAGATAAAGCAAATCAGTATGCAAAGCAAACCGTGAATAAAATAGCTCAGCTTGCAAAAAGCAATTAAAAATAATCGTTTAATAGAATAAACATTAGGAAACCTATAACTACACCAGCAACGTGTATGTGAAAATGTCACAACTCAGTTACATTCACAAATATAGGCACAGTAGTAAAAAGTATCCATACTGTTGTGAGGCAATTTAATAAGATGTTAGTATGTGCTTCATAGGCACACATCAAAATTTGAGCTGAAGCCAATATTCTTAAAGCTAAAATAAATGGAGACCTTAATTTAGGACTGAAAAAAAAAAGAAAGAACGCCCTAGTCCTAGTGCATTGCATGACAAATGTAAAATCTAGGCTCCCTTACGACTAGCTTCAATCCCTTTTCTAGAGACCACTTTATTGCGAACGAAGCAGGCAATGAAAAGGTTAAAATTGAACTTCTGGAGAACCACGTAGTAATTGTTTGATTAATGACCCCCCACCACCCTCGTATGAGCTAATAAGGTGTAAAAAAACGCGATGGGGTAGATTGCATTTAAGTTAAATGTGTAGTACTGCTTCTGCTCACATCCCACTACATTTAGATCTGGAAGAATTCCACCTCCTCACACTAAACTTGTAATATCTCTCTAATCCTTCCGCTAAAGGCACCTGCTAAGTGGGGGTGGAAAGAAGTTTTTTTAGACTGAATGATCAAAGATTAAACTCAGCTGCTTCTTGTGAAAGTGTCTCACTCAGGATTCGTGCTACACGTTCATTAGATTTCTGTTGAGGCTGAGCAGCTGTACGTCCCGGGGCATTACACGCTCCTGGTAAGCCGCATGTTCAGCACCACGGACAGCTACACGGTTCCAACATCTATTTTATTCCGCAAGACCACTCTGATGGAATCAATAACAACCCAGTAATTGCAAGGCTATTTTGATATAAAACAAATTCGAAATGTGCAACATTGTTCTATAATTCTTAGGTTGCTTATAGTCATGAAAAAGTATGCCTTTACAAAAGAAAGGGAGGAAAAACAGAGCAGTAACAGTTCATCCAAATACTCATAACAGCAACAAACAAGCATTAACCATTTTGTTTTGGGACAGCAGCTGGCAGTGGATTAAATGTTGGTGTTCATACCACACTGGTACAAATACAACAATAAATGACATAACTAGGTTATGCTTTATTACATTGGAAAATCGGTGCATACAATAATGTACACAATGATGTTGACCTATTTGGCTTATTCCCATATTGTAATATTTATATTACATTGTAATTGTATATTTCAGACTTGGAGAAAATGGTAGTTATTACTAATAGCTTATCTTGCTTTTTACAAGACTAACTCGCATTGAAAGCTTAAAAAATTCACTGGAATCATCTTCCCCACAATAATTATATAAAAATAGTAAAATCCATGTCACTATTCTTCATATATGTTTAATTTGAAAATACATAACCAGTTTTCTAAATTTGTTTCAAATTACTGAGGCTCATATTTTCAATAACCATAAATGCCTTCATTTAAATATATCACAGGTACTGTGCAATTTGCACAAGTCTTAAAACCATTCTTTGAGCAATTAAATAAGACCTATTAATAATTTATATAAATATTTCGCGTATGTTTTAAGCTTATCCCGAAAGCTAAAACCAACAAAATAGATGTTTTGACTATTTTTATGACACTAATCTGAAAAGTTACATTTTAAGAAATTGCTTCCATGTGTAACAAAATATATCAAACATGTTACAAAATGTAATGTCTATCTTACCTTCCTCAAGGATGACATTCTAATGCATTATTAATATTTCAGGTCCAGAAAATGCCACAAGGTAGAGTTAGCGTTTAAGTTCAGAATAGTTTAGTTTTCTGGATGTAAGCAGCGGTAATATCAACCTTGCAATTCACACGTGTATACATGTTAGCGCATTCTGCCAAGTGAGTATTTCACATTCCTCAAACAGTTGCCGCTGGCTGCTGTCACAAATCCCTGTGCTTAAGCGCTCTCACTAAGCGCTACACAGATTTTTCACAAACTAAGCATGCGTAGTAGGCTGTTACAATGCGCATGCGTATTGTGGACCTTGTCCATTCCGGGGCGCCATTAGAGAGAGGTCAAACTTTCTCTCTAGCAAACGGCGATTGCTGAAAAAGGCAGGTTAGTGGGTGTCACTTTAGGATATGATTGACAGGAGAATGGCTGATTCCAACAGTTTGTCCGGAAAAGGCTTGTTAACATTGGTTGGCTAAAAAAGCTGCGGGTGGGGCTTATGAGGGTGAATGATTATTACTGTTTTGTTTATATTTTTTCAACAATTTTCAGAATATTTTTGTGGACTGTACTAGTTTCAGCGCGCTGGATGAAATGTCTTCGTCAAGGAGAGAAGGTAAATCCGTTTTAGTGTTCAGGGCCCTCGTGCAGTTATATTAAAATCTCCCACGTTCATCACAATGGTAAATATGGGTTGAAGGAGTGTGTTACAGACTTATAAGTTGTGTTTCTATATAACCCCATTCCATTTGATTGTGTATTGCTGATGACTTTCTTGTTTATTGAACTGGCATGCCTGTGCTGCCTATAGAATCAGATAATTACATCTTGGCAAGTCTGCAGATTTCCCGCATCAACCAAGTGCCAGCAGTAACTGTGCTGCAAATGCAGTGGTTGTTTGTACTTGAAAGACTGAGAACATAGTACTGCTGTTTCATAGTGCGATTCAAGAGAGGGCTGTCCATAGTAGAACCTGACAATATGGTTGTGATGGAAACCATCTATACTTATGTTATATAGATACATACCTCACCACTGTATAGAAACATAATAAACTTACGGAATGTTAAATTATCATATATACAATGAGTCCAGGTGTTGTACTTAGCTTGAGAAGTGCAAATTGTCCCACCAGGTCTACGAGCAAAAGCAAGTAACCAAGCAGTTGTTAGTAAAGCAGGACAATTGTAAGCTACTCCTCTCTCAAATCAGTAGCACCTCAGGTTTTACTGGGATACTGAACCCACATTTTTTCTTTCATGATTCAGATAGAGCATGCAATTGAGCAGCTTTCTAATTTACTCCTATTATCAAATTTTCTTCATTCTCTTGGAATCTTTATTTGAAAAAGCAGGATTGTAAAGCTTACAAGCTGGCCCATCTTTAGTTCAGCACCTGGGTAGAGCTTGCTAATTGGTGAATAAAATGAAACCACCAATTGGCAAGCGCTACTCAGGGTGCTGAGCCAAAAATGGGCCGACTTGTAAGCTTACTCTCTGAATCATGAAATAAAAAATTTGGGTTTAGTATCCATGCAAAGTAGTAATGGAGCTACTCTACAGAGCCCCCCCCCCCATGGAGGTAACCAGTAATAAGTAATATACATGCTTCTCTTTATAGTCATTTTCAGGGTTTATATATATATAAATATGTGTGTCTGGAAGTGAGCAAACTGTGCTGTGAAATGATTTGAGTTTCTATACTCCGATGAGTACACTGCTCTGTATAAATATAATGTGTGTACACTATGATGAATATGCTGTGCAGTATGACAGAATATCTATACACTAATAGTGAACATACGGCACGGTATAATGAGGAGTATCTATACACAGATAATGACCACATAGGCATACACCTATGTATCGACTGACTGCTACGGGGCCCCCTCCAGTACTTGGTCCCTGGTGTCACTGCATCTGCTGCTCCAATAATAGTTCTGTTCCTCTGCAAGCCAAGAAAAGTTTAGCAATTAAAGTGAATGTAAATTTTTATGATAAAGTGCCCATTTTTTAAAAATTCGATTATAAACAAGGGCACTTTAATTCATCAAAATTTACATTTCACTCGTGTTGTGAAAATACTTACCTTTTAGTCTTGACAGCCGCTGCATCACTTCCTCCGTCTGTCGCAAAGCCTCTTCCTGGGTCTAAAATGAGGAATCCGGCTTCCTCCATTCACGGGGTTGAATCAGACACTGATTTCCCCGGGGGGGAAGCCGTTATTAGAGGATGACGATCCTTCATTTCTGACGTAGGAAGAGGCTTGTGACGACCGGGGGAAGATGGAGCGGCTGTCAAGATTAAAAGGTATTTTCACAACAAGAGTAAAATGTAAATTTGGATGAATTAACCTTTTAACGCCGTTATGCCGTTCTATTCCGTCATATTTACACTGGGCTTTAAAGCCGTTATGACGGAATAGAACGTCATATCAAACGGCTGTCCTGAAGCCTTCTGCGCTTCAAGGACTTGATCGCGGTCTGGAGGGCTTTCCTAGGGTTGTAGGGACGCCCCCCAGATGCGATCCAATAATTGAAATCTCGCGATCGTATGCACGATCGCGTAGTTTCAATTTGTCTACATCGGAACAGGTGTTCCGATGTAGACACTTTAACCCTGTCACAAAAGGGTTAAAGTGCCCCTGTTTTTAATCAAATTTTTAAAAACCGGACACTTAATTATAAAAATTTAAGAATCAATGGGGAGAGCCGGCTGAGAAAAAGTCTAACACCTGCAAAAAAGCAGCGTAAAACTCAGTAACACAGCCCCATTGATTCCTAAGGGGAAACTAAAGTTATGTTTACACCTAACACCCTAACATAAATCCTGAGTTTAAACACCCCTAATCTTACTCTTATTAACCCCTAATCTGCCGCCCCGACATCGCCAACACCTACAATATTCTTATTAACCCCTAATCTGCCGCTCCGGGCACCGCCACCACTTACATTATACTTATTAACCCGTAATCTGCTGCCCCCAACATCGCCGACACCTACATTTTATTTATTAACCCCTAATCTCCCTCCCCCAATGTCGCCGCAACCTAACTACACTTATTAACCCCTAATCTGTCGCCCCCATTATAATAAACATATTAACCCCTAAACCGCCGTTAAATATTATTAACCCCTAATCTGCTGTCCCTAACATCGCCGCCACCACCTACATTTATTAACCCCTAATCTGCCGCCCCCAACGTCGCCGCCACTATACTAAATATATTAACCCCTAAACCTAAGTCTAACTCTAACACCCCCTAACTTAAATATAATTACAATAAATCTAAATAAAAATTAATATTATTACCTAAATAATTCCTATTTAAAACTAAATACCTATAAAATAAACCCTAAGCTAGCTACAATATAACTAATAGTTACATTGTAGCTAGCTTAGGGTTTATTTTTATTTTACAGGCAAGTTTGTATTTATTTTAACTAGGTAGAATAGTTACTTAATAGTTATTAACTATTTAATAACTACCTAGCTAAAATAAATACAAAAGTACCTGTAAAATAAAACCTAACCTAAGTTACACTAACACTACACTACAATTAAATAACTTACCTAAATTAAATAAATTGTATACAATTAGCTAAAGTACAAAAAACCCTCCCCACTAAATTACAGAAAATAATAAACAAATTACAAGATATTTAAACTAAATACACCTAATCTAATAGCCCTATCAAAATAAAAAAAAGCCCCCCCCCCAAAAAAAAAAACCTAGCCTAAACTATCAATAGCCTTTAAAAGGGCCTTTTGCGGAGCATTGCCCCAAAGTAATCAGCTGTTTTACTTGTAAAAAAAAATAAAATACAAACATCCATCCTCAAGGAAGCGGCAGAAGTCTTCATCAAATCGGGCCGAAGTCCTCAACGAAGCTGGGAGAAGTCTTCATCCAAGCCGGGCGAAGTGGTCCTCCAGACGGGCAGAAGTCTTCATCCAGATGGCATCTTCTATCTTCATCCATCCGACGCAGAGCGAGTCCATCTTCAAGACATCCGACGCGGAGCATCCTCCTCATCCGGAGTCTTCTTACTGAATAAAGGTACCTTTACGTGACAAGTGAAATCCAAGATGGCGTCCCTTAGATTCCGATTGGCTGATAGAATTCTTTCAGCCAATCGGAATTACGGTAGAAAAAATCCTATTGGCTGATGCAATTAGCCAATAGGATTGAGCTTGCATTCTATTGGCTGTTCCAATCAGCCAATAGAATGCAAGCTCAATCCTATTGGCTGATTGCATCAGCCAATAGAATTTTTCCTACCTTAATTCCGATTGGCTGATAGAATTCTATCAGCCAATCGGAATTGAAGGGACGCCATCTTGGATGACGTCACGTAAAGGAACCGTCATTCAGTAAGAAGACTCCGGATAAAGAGGATGCTCCGCGTCAGATGTCTTGAAGATGGAGCCGCTCCATGTCAGATGGATGAAGATAGAAGATGCCGTCTGGATGAAGACTTCTGCCCGTCTGGAGGACCACTTTGCCCGGCTTGGATTAAGACTTCTCCCGGCTTCGTTGAGGACTTCGGCCCGGTTGGATGAAGACTTCTGCTGCTTCCTTGAGGATGGATGTCCGATCTTCAGGGGGTTAGTGTTTTTTTTTAAGGGTGTATTGGGTGGGTTTTATTTTTAGCTTAGGGCTTTGGGCCACAAAAGAGCTAACTTCCCTTTTAAGGGCAATGCCCATCCAAATGCCCTTTTCAGGGCAATGGGGAGCTTAGGTTTTTTAGTTAGCTTTTTATTTGGGGGGTTTGTTGTGTGGGTGGTGGGTTTTACTGTTGGGGGGTGTTTTTTTTTACAGGTAAAAGAGCTGATTACTTTGGGGCAATGCCCCGCAAAAGGCCCTTTTAAGGGTTATTGATAGTTTAGTTTAGGCTAGTTTTTTTTTTATTTTGGGGGGGTGGGCTTTTTTTTATTTTGATAGGGCTATTAGATTAGGTTTAATTAGTTTAAAGATCTGTAATTTGTTTTTCATTTTCTGTAATTTAGTGTTTTTTTATTTTAGCTAATTGCATTTAATTTAGTTAATTCATTTAATTGTAGTGTAGTGATAGTGTAACTTATGTTAGGTTTTATTTTACAGGTACTGTACTTTTGTATTTATTTTAGCTAGGTAGTTATTAAATTGTTAATAACTATTTAATAAACTATTCTACCTAGTTAAAATAAATACAAACTTGCCTGAAAAATAAAAATAAACCCTAAGCTAGATACAATGTAACTATTAGTTATATTGTATCTAGTTTAGGGTTTATTTTATAGGTAAGTATTTAGTTTTAAATAGGAATTATGTAGTTAATGATAGTAATTTTATTTAGATTTATTTAAGTTAGGGGGTGTTAGGGTTAGACTTAGGTTTAGGGGTTAATACATTTAGAATAGTGGCAGTGACGTTGGGGGGGCAGATTAGGGGTTAATAAGTGTAGGTAGGTTGCGGCGACATTGGGGGCGGTAGATTAGGTGTTAATAAAAATAATGTAGGTGTCGGCGATTTTGGGTGCAGCAGATTAGGGGTTAATAAGTATTATGTAGGTGGCGGCGATGTTAGGGGCGGCAGATTAGGGGTTAATAATATTTAACTCGTGTTTGCGAGGCGGGAGTGCGGCGGTTTAGGGGTTAATATGTTTATTATAGTGGCGGCGATGTCCAGAGCGGCAGATTAGGGGTTAAACATTTTATTTTAGTGTTTGTGATGCGGGAGGGCCTCGGTTTAGGGGTTAACAGGTAGTTTATGGGTGTTAGTGTATTTTTAGTACTTTAGTTATGAGTTTTATGCTACAGCGTTGTAGTGTAAAACTCATAACTACTGACTTTAAAATGCGTTAGGGATCTTGGAGGTAGAGGGTGTACCGCTCACTTTTTGGCCTCCCAGGACAGACTCGTAATATCAGCGCTATGGAAGTCCCATAGAAAAAAAGACTTTACAAAGTTTACTTAAGTCGTTTTGCGGTAAGGCCAAAGAAGTGTGCGGTGCCCCTAAACCTGCAATACCAGCGGTAGTGAAAAAGCAGCGATAGGACCTGTTAACACTGCTTTTTCAGCCTAACGCAAAACTCGTAATCTAGCCGTGTATTAGTTGTGTCTCTGTTGTTTAATATTCCTGCTGCTGATTCATACATAGGGGCCTATTTATGAAATGTCTGTCCGACATGATCCGATCAGCGGATTATATCCAACAGACATCGCAGAATGCGGAGAGCAATACGCTCTCTGCATTCAGCATTGCACCAGCAGCTCTTGTGAACTGCTGGTGCAACGCCGCCCCCTGCAGATTCGCGACCAATCGTCCGCTAGCAGGGGGTGTCAATCAACCCGATCGTATTCGTGTTGATTTCACGTGATATCTGTCCACCTCAGAGCAGGCGGACAGGTTATGGAGCAGCAGTCTTTAGACCGCTGCTTCATAACTGGTGTTTCTGGCGAGTCTGAAGGCTCTTGAGCTTGATAAATGGGCCCCATAGTGTAGGTGTATTGTATTTTATTTTGAATTTCTGCCCATGAGGGGGTGCCTGTTTTCCAATATTTACCTATACTGGTTTTAGTAACCGTACATATAATTCTAATAAAGGTTCCTAACTTGATGCCTAGCTCTGCAAATATATCACTCTACCTACTAGTATTATAGTTATTACTCTACAATCTTATGTCCTCTAAACGGCTAACATGCAGGACCCATATGCATATAAGCTATTTCTTAACACAACAGGATTATTAGAATTTTCCTGAGAGAGAGATACACCAACGTTGTATTATTTTTATAATTACATGCTGCAGACAGCAAACATTTACCATGCTATGGAGACTAAGATATTCCTTGACTGTGTTCTTTTTCATTAGGGCTTTGTTTGTATGCACAATCTCATCCTGTTAGATATGAAATATATGATAATTGTGTTATGTTACAACTGTTTGTTTTTAACATTTTATGTCCGCTCTTTGAGTAATGTATATTTTTTTCTCATAATAAGGGGGATCTTTAAACATACTACTGGATTTTGCACTTTGGTATCCAAATAGTACCTGTAATTTGCTCTTCACTGTTTTATATGACTCCTGCCGAGCTGTCTGCGGCCGGGACAGCAGAGCAGGCTTAGTCTGCTTGATCATAGAGATCATTTTTACATCTTCTGTATACCAGACATTTAAATTTACAGGTTATATGGCTATAGGTCTGGAATTTCTTATACTTTACCAGTGGGGTTTTTACTGGTTTGCTTAACCCCAATAACAACATAAACTTAATTTCTTACATAGTTGCCTCACACCAAGATTTATGTAGATAAAATATTTAGATCTGCTCATAACGCACAATCAGATGCACCTTCTTAGTGGCTTAATCACTTTAGTCAGTACATGCCCCCTGACTCCTATTATCCCTCTCCCACCACCACAGGATAGCTTTCTACCATTTCTCTTACTTGTAAACCATTTATAAACCTAGAGAGACTTCCTCTGGTGTTGCCTCTTAGTTTTATGGTACTTTATCTCATTGTGTTCCTACACATAATACCTGTCCATGTATTGTAACCTGAGAAACTGATCTCCCACTCACTAGATCACTCACTCTAATCAATGCTTCACTCTTCTGATACCCTATTGCACCCCCCCATAGAGCTTACTATGTAAGCATAGGAAAATGTATCTTATAGAACTTCCTTTTAGTTATAACATTTTAGACGAATACTTGAACATAAAGAACTTGCATTTGCTCCCCATATGTATTCTATGGCCACTAAGTGAGGCCCAAGAGAGACTTTAAACATTGCTTGCAGAGACCATTCATATTCTCTACTATATTGTAATACTTCTAGTATATATTTACTTCCTATAGTCCACACAATTAAATAATACTTAGTACTATATCCCCTAATTATCTGTACTCTTAATATTTGAGGTCCAGGAGTGGCTGTCAATTATTATAATAGGAAATAGTTTGAATCAAAGCTAAAAGAGGTTTTATATTGACTTTATTTGTTGGTTACTTTTAATTAGACATGTTTATCGGCAAGATTGTCCTATTTACATTGACTATACATGATGTGTTTTGCTGGCATTGTCTTTTATTAAGCTGCTCATATTCAAGAACACAATACCGCATACTTAACCCTAAATATGTACGATGGACACAGCTGACAATTACATTAATTTGCTCACTCAAATAAAATAGAATTCTTGTGACATCTTAAATTATGAAAATAAAGTAAGAGATAAAAAAAAGTGTTTTTTTCCTGAAAAGAAAACATGCAAAGAGAGGAGCCTTCCATATTAACCCCTCTAAACTCCAACATGGTTAAAGGACCACTCAATGCAGAAGAATTGCATAATTTAAAAGTGCATAATAAAAAGACAATTATTTGTCGGCCCCCTGTATCATGTGACAGACATCAGCCAATCACAGTCTAGTATTTGTATACCCTGTGAACTTGTGCACATGCTCAGTAGGATCATGTTCCCCAGAAAGTGTGAATATAAAAAGAATGTGCGTCTTAAAACTGCTGCTCTTTCTTAATCATAAAAGTTTATTTTGACTTGAGTGTCCCTTTAAAAATTATTTGAAATGGATAATTGACTTAAAAGGTGCTCTTATGTAAGACAGTGCTCGATTATCCTGGGCGCCTTCAAAATTGTGTTTGGCGCCTTCATTTTATTCCCCTTATCTGTCCCTATTGACCCTTTTCCCACCGCCACACTGCCCTTGGTCCTCTGCCAGCCATCTGATTAATTTAATTCCCATTGCAGCTGGCGGCTATCATTTTAATCTAATTAGTGCGGGAGGGGGGAGTGCTACTACGCATGCGCGCATCCTTCCTGTAGGCGTCAGTTCTAATTAAGTTAGAAAGCGCGCCTGAAGGGTTACTCTGCATGCGCAAGGCATGCATTCCGTTTATATGGAGGCAAGAGTGCAGGACCGCAAGGCGCAAGCAAGAAATGTGCCGTTGCAGAAGTGGATCGCACGGATGAAGAGGGTGAGTGAGTGTAATGTCCCTTTACCAACACTCTAATGCCCCAAGACCCCTATCTACTGTGTCTATAGATTTTACACTGACCAAAGATACTCAGTACAGTAGTGTTTGTGCAGTGACGTAAAACTGCCACACCATCAGCCATTAACCACTTGTGTGCCACTATTTAGCAGCTCAGGAATAAAGAGCTCACCAATGTTGTGAAGAAACAGCACCATTGTCACCTCATGACATATGTCATATGTCAGGCCTGTATGTACCAGCCTCACGAGCACAAAACACGTGTAAGTTAACCCTTGCTTGCATTGCAAAGTTTCTTTAAAGGGACACTGAACCCAAAAATTTTCTTTTGTAATTCAGAAAGAACATGCCATTTTAAGCAACTTTCTAATTTACTCCTATTATCAATTTTTCTTCGTTCTCTTGCTATCTTTATTTGAAAAAGAAGGCATCTAAGCTTGCTTTGGTTTCAGTACTCTGGACAGCACTTTTTTATTGGTGGATGAATTTATCCACCAATCAGCAAAGACAACCCAGGTTGTTCACAAAAAATGGGCCGGCATCTAAACTTACATTCTTACATTTCAAATAAAGATACCAAGAGAATGAAGAAAATTTGATAATAGGAGCAAATGAGAAAGTTGTTTAAAATTTCATGCTCAATCTGAATCACGAAAGAAAAATTTTGGTTACAGTGTCCCTTTAAAAAAAAAAAAAATCAACAAAAACCTTCACCATTCTGTGTTTCAAAAACAAAGGCCCAGATTACGAGTTTTGCGTTAAAGGCTATGCGGTGCTAATGAGCAGTTTTCACTCAACGCTCACTTACATGCAGCGCTGGTATTACGAGTTTTTACAAACCCGTCGTTAAGACAAGAAGTGAGCGTTGAGCAAAATTTTTCTCATTACCGCACTCCAATACCAGCACTGCTTAGGTCAGCGGTGAGCTGGTGTAACGTGCTCGTGCACGATTTCCCCATAGCGATCAGCAATCAACAAGCCGCACGCAACAGAAGAGGAAGTGACCGGCATCCAGCTGATCGAGTTCAGTGAGTTCCCGGGCAACTAGCGACCGAGTAACACAGGGCGAAAAGGAAAGAGCCCTGAATCCGATGGTACATTGTGCACTGGGTTTTGGAGTGTGAACGGATCAGCGCAAGGTCCCCTGAGAGTGAATGTGGTAAGTCAGCTGCTAGAATCGCACATTATAGTTTGTTTACCAAGTGTGGGTCTTTTGTTTTCTGAAATACAATTTATGTCTACACCTAACACCCTAACATGAACCCAGAGTCTTAACACCCCTAATCTTACACTTATTAACCCCTAATCTGCCGCCCCCGACATCGCCGACACCTACATTATACTTATTAACCCTAATCTGCTGCTCCGGACACCGCTTCCACCTACATTATACTTATTAACCCCTACTCTGCCGCCCCCAATGTTGCCGCCACCTACCTACACTTATTAACCCCTAATCTGCCGCCCCCAATGTCGCCACTATAATAAACATATTAACCCCTAAACCGCCGTACTCCCGCCTTGCAAACAGTTAAATATTAACCCCTAATCTGCCGTCCCTAACATCGCCGCCACCTTGCTACATTTATTAACCCCTAATCTGCTGCCCCCAACGTCGCCGCCACTATATTAAAGTTATTAACCCCTAAACCTAAGTCTAACCCTAAACCTAACACCCCTTAACTTAAATATAATTTAAATCGAAATTAATATTCCTATCATTAACTAAATTATTCCTATTTAAAACTAAGTACTTGCCTGTAAAATAAACCCTAAGCTAGCTACAATATAACTGATAGTTACATTGTATCTATCTTAGGGTTTATTTGTATTTTACAGGCAAGTTTGTATTTATTTTAACTAGGTAGAATAGTTATTAAATAGTTAACTATTTTTAATAACTACCTAGTTAAAATAAAGACAAATTTACCTGTAAAATAAAACCTAACCTAAGTTACACTAACACCTAACACTACACTATAATTAAATAAATTAACTAAATTAAATACAACTACCTAAATTAAATTAGCTAAAGTACAACCCCCCCTAAATTACAGAAAATAATAAACAAATTACAGATATTTAAACTAATTACACCTAATCTAATAACCCTATTAAAATAAAAAAGCCCCCCAAAATAAAAAAAACCCTAGCCTAAACTAAACTACCAATAGACCTTAAAAGGGCCTTTTGCGAGGCATTGCCCCAAAGTAATCATCTCTTTTACCTGTTAAGAAAAAATACAAACAACCCCCCCAACAGTAAAACCCACACAACCAACCCCCCAAATAAAATACCTAAAAAAACCTAAGCTCCCCATTGCCCTGAAAAGTGTATTTGGATGGGTATTACCCTTAAAAGGGCAGTTAGCTCTTTTTTGCAAGCCCAAACCCCTAATCTAAATCTAAAAAAATAAACCCACCCAATACACCCTAAAAAAAAACCTAACACTAACCCCCTGAAGAGTGACTTACCGGGAGACGTCTTCATCCAAGCCGGCGAAGTGGTCCTCCAGACGGGCAGAAGTCTTCATCCAAGCCGGGCAGAAGTCTTCATCCAGACGGCATCTTCTATCTTCATCCATCCGAAGCGGGTAAGTTGATCTTCAGGGGGTTAGTGTTAGGTTTTTTTAAGGGTGTATTGAGTGGGTATTATTTTTAGGTTAGGGACTTTGGGCGGCAAAAGAGCTAACTGCTCTTTTAAGGGCAATGCCCATCCAAATGCACTTTTCAGGGCAATGGGGAGCTTAGGTTTTTTTAGAAAGGTTTTTATTTGAGGGGTTGGTTGTGTGGATGGTGGGTTTAACTGTTGGGGGGGGGGGTTGTTTGTATTTATTTTTTTCAGGTAAAAGAGCTAATTACTTTGGGGCAATGCCCCGCAAAAGGCCCTTTTAAGGGATATTGGTAGTTTAGTTTAGGCTAGGTTTTTTTTATTTTTATTTTAATAGGGCTATTAGATTAGGTGTAATTAGTTTAAATTTCTGTAATTTGTTTATTATTTTCTGTAATTTTGTGTTTGTTTTTGTTTGTACTTGCTAATTTAATGCTAATTTAATTTAGGTAATTGTATGTAATTGATTTAATTGTATTTAATTTATTTAATTATAGTGTAGTGTTAGGTGTAATTGTAACTTAGGTTAGGTTTCATTTTACAGGTACTTTTGTATTTATTTTAGCTAGGTAGTTATTAAATAGTTAATAACTATTTAGTAACTATTCTACCTAGTTAAAATAAATACAAACTTGCCTGTAAAATAAAAATAAATCCTAAGCTAGCAACAATGTAACTATTAGTTATATTGTAGCTATCTTAGGGTTTATTTTACAGGTAAGTATTTAGTTTTAAATAGGAATAATTTAGTTAATGATAGGAATTTTTAGTTGGATTTCTTTTAATTATATTTAACTTAGGGGGTGTTAGGGTTAGACTTAGAATTAGGGGTTAATAACTTTAATATAGTGGTGGCGAAGTTGGGGGCGGCAGATTAGGGGTCAATAATATTTAACTAGTGTTTGCGAGGCGGGAGTGCGGCGGTTTAGGGGTCAATATATTTATTATAGTGGCGGCGATGTCCGGTTCGGCAGATTAGGGGTTAAAAAAAATTCTTTTAGTGTTTGCGATGTGGGAGGGTCTCGGTTTAGGGGTTAATAGGTAGTTTATGGATGTTAGTGTACTTTTTAGCACTTTAGTTAAGAGTTTTATGCTATGGCGTTGTAGTGTAAAACTCTTAACTACTGACTTTAAAATGCAGTACCAGTCTTGACAGGAGAGGGTGTACTGCTCACTTTTTGGCAGACTCGTAATACCGGCGCTATGCAAGTCCCATTGAAAAAAGAGGATACGCAATTTACGTAAGTGGATTTGCGGTATTTCCAAGTCTGGCCAAAAAAGTGAGCGGTACACCTGTACCTGCAAGACTCATAATACCAGTGGGCGTTAAAAAGCAGCGTTAGGACCGGCTAACACTGCTTTTTAAGCTCGTAATCTAGCTGAAAGTTTGCAATGTACTCTCATTATTTGATTTGTACTATTTTCCTTCAATTTTCCTTTTTTTTTTTTTCTGCTGCCCTAAAAATGGTAGAATCCGTTGGCAGATATAAATGAGCACCTGCAGTGATCCATCAGTCACTGTGTGGAATGTTGAATTCCATGATTTCTAGGGAAGCAAACAATTGGAGGAAAATTGAACAAATCAAATAATGAAAATACATTGCAAAGTTTGTTTGTTTTTTTTAAAAAAAAATCACCATTGTGTTTTTTTAAAAACAAACTTACTTTGCAATGTACTTTCATTATTTAATTTAATTTCCTCCAATTTTTCTTTTCTTTTTCCCACTGCCCCAGAAATGCTGGAATGCATTGGCAGATATACATGAGCTCCTGCAGTGACGCAGCAATCACTGTGTAGAATGTTGCATTCCATAATTTCTAGGGCAGTGAAAAAACACAGGAAAATGAAAGGAACATAATGCAAATCAAATCCTGAAAATACAATGCAAATTTGTTTGAAAAAACAAACAAACTGCAATTTATTTTCATTATTTGATTTGCACTATATTACCCATTTTTTACTGCCCTAGAAATGATGGAATGCAACATTCTACACAGTGACTGCTGGATTACTGCAGGTGTTCATGTACATCTGCCAATGCATTCCAGCATTTCTGGGACGGTGAAAAAACAAAGATAAAATTGGAGGAAAATAGGGCAAATCAAATGATAAAAAAAACACATATTTGTATGTATATGTATATGTGTGCGTATGTGTATGTGTGTGTGTATATATATATATGACTGGGCAGTTAACTTAGAGGGGTATACATTATTTAGGAGGGACAGGAATAATAAAAGGGGTGGAGGAATCTGCATGTATATTAAACCTAACCTTAAACCTACAATAAGGGAAGATATTTATGATACAAGTGACAATGTAGAGACCTTGTGGGTTGAAATAAAGAGTGGGGGGAAAAATCCTAAAAAAATATTACTAGGAACATGCTACAAGCCTCCCAACATTAGTGACCCGGAGGAAACTCAACTACTTATCCAAATAGGTAAGGCTGCTAATTACAGTTCTGTAATTATGGGAGATTTTAACTACCCTGATATAAACTGGGCCAATGAAACTAGTAATTCAGCTAAGGGGGATAGATTTTTAAATGTTCTCAGGGATAACTTCTTGTCACAATTAATAGAGGAGCCAACTAGGAGTAAAGCTATATTGGATTTAGTGCTATCAAACAATACTGATATAATATCAAACATAGAAGTTAAAGAACATTTGGGTAACAGTGATCATAACATGGTCACATTTGAAATCTATTTTCAAATGCAGTGTTTTAAAGGCTTAACTAAGACTTTTAATTTCAAGAAAGCAAAATTCAACGATTTAAGGAAATCATTAAATAATATAAATTGGGACAATGTATTTTCTAATAAAAATACAGAGAATAAATGGATAATATTTAAAAATGTGTTAAATAAATATACATATCAACACATACCATATGGTTATAAAAGTAAAAATAAAAAAACAAAGCCGTTATGGCTAAATAAGAGAAATTAGGAAAAAACGTAGGGCATTTAAATTATTAAAAGAAAATAGTACAGACTCAGCATACAATATTTATAAGGAATGTAACAAAGCATGCAAAAAAGCAATCAAATTAGCCAAAATTGAAAATGAAAAATTAATTGCTAAGGATTCTAAGTCTAACCCTAAAAGGTTCTTTAAGTACATAAATAGTAGAGCTGCTACAACTAATCGGCATAATCGATAATAATCGATTATGAAAATAGTTGTCAACAAATCTCATAATCGATTAATCGATTAGTTGGTTTGCAATTAGTTGGTCTGTGCACAACACCAGCTGCTTCACTCCAATGAACTCCTGCACTTGGTATTGTGTTTTATGGTTATGTCCTTAGCCTAAAGGACGTCTACTTTTCACCTTTTCAGGACAGTATACGTTTACAACTACCCCTGGCTTATGTGCAACCCAGATATAATAGTCATCATTTGGATTGTTTATATTAAATTTGGTGATTTGGAACGATGCTTTTCATGATATAGTGCCTTGCTAGTCCTAGATTAATGGGTGTTATTTAAATTGATGTGCGCTATTATCTGTTTGCACAATTATTAGCGTATTGCTTGCTATTGCTGATTATATGTACTGTATAAATAAATGTGTAAGGCTTTGTCCTGTTATTGATATACAGTCCTTAGCGCTTTTGATCTTGTTTTTTTATATTTTTAATAAATTTAAATAATATGTACCAGATTCAACCTTTATAAGTATATATTCGTTATTTTTAGAGCGGACTAGATATTTCCCCTAACCTTATAGCTGGTTATTTACCATTGCATATAGATATTCAAGATATTTTTATGTTAGAATGAAGTCAAGGGTTACTTTATTGAGAGGTCCCTTGCCAAGGTAGAAAACACTTAGCATTGATGGTGAAGAGCTAACAAAGATAAATATCCCACTTTGGTGAAATTGGCAAAACCCTACTTATAGACCTCAACAGCCTTTTCTCTGCTGCAGGAAATATAGCTGCAAACAGAGAACCAGCCTTAGCCAGAAGCATGTGGGCATGTTGAGATTTTTGCATTTCAATGCAAAGTTTCTGAAAGAGTGAATAGCAGAATGTTATTAACAGTGATAGTCTAACTCTTTCTAGTTCTACCTCTTTTCAAACAGTTTGTGGTTTTGTTTTGTATAATTATAAAACTGTGCTCTGCTGCTTAAAAATTGAAGAAACAGTTGTGTTAATGTAAAGTTTTCGTCTGAAGTTTATATTTGTAACACTCATAATGTGGATTTTATTTAAAACTATTATTGATTCTCTTATCCGATTAGTCGATTAATCGAAAAAATAATCGGCCGATTAATCGATTATGAAAATAATCGTTAGTTGCAGCCCTAATAAATAGCAAAAAATCTAAGAAGGATAATATAGGTACATTAAAATGCGTGGAGGGTAGCATGATAAATAATGACAGGGAGAAGGCTGAGGTACTAAACCAGTTTTTTTCTTCAGTATACACAAGAGAGGAACCATTGAATGATACTTTTGAACATAGTAGAACATGCCAGTCCATACCACTAACTGGGTTTTGTTTAGAGGATATCAGAAAAAAACTGGAAAATATTAAGGTAAATAAAACTCCAGGCCTAGATGGAATACACCCAAGGGTGTTAAGGGAACTTAGCACTGTTATAGACAAACCTTTACTCTTAATTTTTCAAGACTCATTATCCTCAGGCATGGTACCCCAGGATTGGCGTAAAGCTGATGTGGTGCCACTCTTCAAAAAGGGAAGCAGGGATGATCCAGGAAGCTATAGACCAGTTAGTCTGACATCAATAGTGGGGAAAATATTTGAAG
The DNA here is from genome assembly GCF_027579735.1 of Bombina bombina. Lineage (NCBI taxonomy): Eukaryota > Metazoa > Chordata > Amphibia > Anura > Bombinatoridae > Bombina > Bombina bombina. The sequence continues at coordinate 467,922,064 of NC_069502.1, read as the reverse complement.
GGATTATAAGGGATTATATTGATGAGCATATTCGTGTAAACAAGATTATGAGTTCTAATCAGCATGGCTTTAGGAGAAATAGATCATGTCAAACTAATCTAATTAGATTCTACGAGGAAGTAAGTAAAAATATAGATAAAGGGGAATCAGTGGATGTGATATACTTAGATTTTGCAAAGGCATTTGATACAGTGCCACATGAGAGATTAATGCACAAAATTAAGGGACTGGGAATAGCTGAAAATGTTAGCTCATGGATAAATAACTGGATAAAAGATAGGGAGCAACGAGTAGTAGTAAATGGATCATACTCAGATTGGACAAAGGTAATCAGTGGCGTCCCCCAGGGATCAGTACTGGGCCCTGTTCTTTTTAATATTTTTATAAATGACTTGGAGCAAGGATTAAATAGCGACATCTCTATTTTTGCAGATGATACTAAGTTAAGTAAGGTCATAAGGTCAGAGCAGGACGAACTGCCTTTACAAAGGGATTTGCTAAAATTAGAACTATGGGCAAGTGAATGGAAAATGAGATTTAATACGGAAAAATGCAAGGTTCTACATTTTGGAAGTAAAAATAAGCAGGCTACGTATTTTTTAAATGGGACAAGACTTAGCCAAACACAGGAGGAAAGGGATTTGGGAGTAGTAATAGATAACAAGCTAAAAATGGGTGCACAATGCAGGGCAGCGGCTTCAAAGGCTAATAAGATACTAGCATGTATTAAAAGAGGCATTGATTCAAGGGAGGAAAGCATAATTCTGTCATTATATAAAGCCCTGGTAAGACCTCACCTTGAGTTTGGAGTGCAGTTCTGGGGACCAATTGCTAAAAAAGATATTGCAGAACTAGAAAAAGTTCAGAGAAGGGCCACAAAGCTAATAAGGGGATTGGAGAAATTAACCTATGAGGAGAGGATAGCCAAACTGGGTCTGTTTTCTTTAGAAAAAAGGCGCTTGAGAGGTGACATGATTACTTTATATAAATATATTCAAGGCCCATATACAGAGATGGCAGAAGCTCTGTTTATTCAAAAAAAATTGTTTCTGACATAATTTAAGGTTGGAGGAAAGGAGATTTAATCTCCTGCAACGGAAACGTTTTTTCGCTGTGAGAGCAATAAAATTGTGGAACTCATTACCAAAGGAGGTAGTGAATGCCAATACCATAGATACATTTAAAAATAGTCTGGATAAGTTTCTGTATACAAACAAAATTCATGGATATGATTGCTAGTATTAAATGGGTCACATTTTAATGGGGTTATTTAAGCTTAACTGGAGCTTTTTGTAAGTATTTTAGATTTGTATAGGTTGAACTCGATGGACTTCAGTCTTTTTTTCAACCTTATCTACTATGTTACTATATATATATATATATATATATATATATATATATATATATATATATATATATATATATATATATATATATATACATGCGCGCACACACACACGTCATGAAGCAGATAAGAAAGAGTAAACAAGAACGTAAGTGTGTGTGTGTGTATATATATATATATATATATATATATATATATATATATATATATATATATATATATATATATATATATATTTCTCTTGTTAAGTGTATCCAGTCCACGGATCATCCATTACTTATGGAATATATTCTCCTTCCCAACAGGAAGTTGCAAGAGTCCACACACAGCAAAGCTGCTATATAGCTCCTCCCCTAACTGCCATATTCAGTCATTCTCTTGCAAGCCTCAACATAGATAGGAGGTCGTGAGAGTCTGTGGTGATTTATACTTAGTTTATTCTTCAATCAAAAGTTTGTTATTTTTAAATGGCACCGGAGTGTGCTGTTTTTCTCAGGCAGTATTTGGAAGAAGAATCTGCCTGCATTTTTCTATGATCTTAGCAGACGTAACTGAGATCCATTTGCTGTTCTCACACATTCTGAGGAGTGAGGTACTTCAGAGGGGGAATGGCGTGCAGGTTTTCCTGCAGATAAGGTATGTGCAGTAAAATATTTTTCTAGGAATGGAATTGACTAAGAAAATACTGCTGATACCGAAGTAATGTAAGTAAAGCTGGCATGTTTAATCGTTTTTAACATATGTTTGGTGATAAAACTTATTGGGGCCTAAGTTTTTTCCACATGGCTGGCTTAAATTTTGCATAGAAACAGTTAACTGAAGCTTCCCACTGTTGTAGTATGAGTGGGAGGGGCCTAATTTAGCGCTTTTTTGCGCAGTTAAAATTACAAAATGAATTATCCAGATTCCCTCAGTAGTCCCATGAATACTACAGGACATTTCTAAAGGGCTAAAAAGACTTCCAAAATCGTTTATAGGGAAGGTAATCCACAGCTCTGCTGTGGCAGTTTTGTTGTGTCTGTTTTTAAAAACGTCTGTCGTTTTTTTTATCTGTTTTTTGCATTAAGGGGTTAATCATCCATTTGCAAGTGGGTGCAATGCTCTGTTACCTTATTACATGTACTGTAAAAATTTCGTTTGTTTTACTGCCTTTTTTCACTGTTTTTCAAATTTTGACAAAATTTGTTTCTCTTAAAGGCACAGTAACGTTTTATATATTTGCTTGTTAACTTGATTTAAAGTGTTTTCCAAGCTTATTAGTCTCATTATTAGTCTGTTCTAACATGTCTGACATAGAGGAAGCTCTGTGTTCATTATGTTTTAAAGCCATGGTGGAACCCCATCTTAGAATGTGTACCAGATGTACTGATTTCATGTTAAACAATAAAGATCATTTTTTATCTTTAAAAACATTATCACCAGAGGATTCTGTCGTGGGGGTAGTTATGCCGACTAACTCTCCCCACGTGTCAGACCTTTTGACTCCCGCTTTAGGGACTCACGCTCAAATGGCGCCAAGTACATCAAGGGCACCCATAGCGTTTATTTTACCAGGGGATTCTGTCGAGGGGAAAGTTATGCCGATTAACTCTCCCCACGTGTCAGACCCTTCGACTCCCGCTTCAGGGACTCACGCTCAAATGGCGCCAAGTACATCAAGGGCGTCCATAGCGTTTATTTTACAAGACATGGCAAAGGTGGTGAATAATACTCTGGCAGCAGTATTAGTCAGACTACCTGAAATTAAAGGAAAGCAGATAGCTCTGGGGGTAGATACAGAGCATACAGACGCTTTAAGAACCATGTATGATACTACCTCACAATATGCTTAGTCTGTGGGTGATTTTTTTGACTCAGGGAAGATGATTTAGCCTGATTCTGATATTTCTACATTTAAAATTCATGCTTGAGAACCTCCACTTGTTGCTCAGGGAGGCTTTGGCTGCTCTGAATGAATGTGTACAATCGCAGGGCCAGAGAAATTGTGTAGACTGGATAAATAATATGCAGTGCCAGTGTGTACTGATGTTTTTCCAATACCTAAAGAGGTTTACTAAAATTTTTTTTAATAAGGAATGGGATAGACCAGGTGTGCCTTTCTCTTCCCCTCCTATTTTTTAGAAGAATGTTTTCTAATAGTTACCACCACACGGGACTTCTGGCAGACAGTTCCTAAGGTGGAGAGAAGAGTTTCTACTCTAGCTAAGCGTACCACTACCTCTGGCAAGGACAGTTGTGCTTTTTAGATCCAATGGATAAAAAATGTTTATTCAACAGGGTTTTATCCTGCAGCCCCTTGCATACATTGCTTCTGTCACTGCTGCTGCGGCGTTCTGGGTTGAGTCTCTTGATGAGGCTTTACAGTTAGCGACTCCATTGGATGAATATATTTGACAAGCTTATGCTAGCCAATTCCTTTGTTTTCTGATGCCTTTGTTCATTTGACTAGACTAACGGCTAAGAATTCTGTTTTTTACTATACTGGCGCGCAGAGCGCTATGGCTTATATCATGGTCAGCTGTCGTGACTTTAATAAATAAGCTACTTAACTTCCCTTCAAGGGGCAGACCCTATTCGGGCCTGGTTTGAAGGAGATTATTGCTTATATCACTGGAGGAAAAGGTCATGCCCTTCCTCAGGATAGGAATCAAGGGCCAAAAAAGGTCTAATTTTCGTGCCTTTTAAAACTTCAGGGCAGGTGTGGCATCCACTTCCTCTAAGGCAAAACAAGAGGGAATTTTTGCTCAGTCCAAGGCGGTCTGGAGACAATTGGACCTGGAACAAAGATAAGCAGGCCAAGGAGCCTGCTGCTGCCTCTAAGGCAGCATGAAGGAATGGACCCCTATCCGGTAACGGATCCTATAGGGGGCAGACTTTCATTCTTCGCCCAGGCGTGGGCAAGAGATGCCCAGGATCCCTAGGCATTGGAATTTATATCCCAGAGATATCTTCTGGATTTCAAAGATTCCCCCCCAAAAAAAAGGGGAGATTTCGCCTTTCACAATTATCTGCAAACCAGATAAAGAAGGAGGCATTCTTACATTGTGTACGAGATCCATCCAGTTCCAAGAGAGGAACAGGGACAGAGTTTTTACTCAAATCTGTTTGTGGTTCCCAAGGTGAGGGAACCTTCAGACCTATTTTGGATCTAAAGATCTTAAACAAATTCCTCAGAATTCCGTCATTTAAGATGGAAACTATTCGTACCATCTTAACTATGATCCAGGAGAGTCAATAGAGGACTACAATGGATTTGAAGGATGCTTATCCTCACATTGTGATGCATAAAGATCACCTTCGTTTTTCAGGTTTGCCTTTCTAGACAGGCATTACCAGTTTGTAGCTCTTTTCCTTTGGGATATCTACAGCCCCAAGAATCTTTATGGAGGTTCTGGGGTCGCTTTGGCGTTCCTTAGGCCACGGGGCATAGAAGTGGCCCCTTAGTTAGACGACATCCTGATACAGGCGTCAAACATCCAAATTGCCAAGTCTCATACAGACGTAGTACTGGCATTTCTGAGATCACATGGGTGGAAAGTGAACAAGGAAAGAGTTCTCTATCCCCAATCTCAAGGGTTTCCCTCCTAGGGACTCTGATAGATTCTGTAGAAATGAAAATTTACCTGACGGAGTCCAGGTTGTCAAAGTTTCTAAATTTCTACCGTGTTTTTCATCCCATCCGCGCCCTTCGGTGGCTCAGTACATGAATGAAATCGGCTTAATAGGTAGCGGCAAGGGACATAGTACCGTTTGCACGTCTACATTTCAGACCGCTGCAACTATGCATGCTCAGTCAGAGGAATGGGGATTACACAGATTTGTCCCCCTGTTGAACCTGGACCAAGAGACCAGAGATTCTCTTCTCTGGTGACTATGTCGGGTCCATCTGTCCAAGGGTATGACCTTCCGCAGGTCAGATGGGACAATTGTTACAATGGATGCCAGCCTTTTAGGTTGGGATGCAGTCTGGAACTCCCTGAAGGCTCAGGGATAGTGGACTTAGGAGGAGACCCTCCTTCTAATAAATATTCTGGGAGTGATATTCCATGCTCTTCAGACTTGGCCTCAGTTAGCAACTCTGAGGTACATCATACTCAGTCGGACAATATACACGACTGTGGCTTACATCAGCCATCAAGGGGGAACAGAAGTTCCCTAGTGTTGTTAGAAGTCTTACAATAATTCACTGGACAGAGACTCACTCTTGTCTATCAGCTATCCATATCCCAGGTGTTGAGAACTGGGAGGTGGATTTTCAGTCGTCAGACTTTTCTTCCGGGGGAGTGGGATTTCCTTCGGAGGTCAAGACCAAGCAGGAGAGGGCTTTGGTGTTTTTGACAGCACCTGCGTAGCCACGCAGGACCTGGTATGCAGATCTGGTGGACATGTCATCCTTTCCATCACGGTCTCTGCTTCTGAGACAGGTCCCTCTACCTCAGGGTCCTTTCAACCATCTAAATAGAATCAATCTGAGATGGACTGCCTGGAGACTGAACGCTTGATGTTATCAAAGCATGGCTTCTCCGAGTCAGTCATTGATACCTTAATACAGACATGAAAGCCTGTCTCTAGGAAAATTGAACATAGATATGGTGTAAATATCTGATTGTTATTAATCCAAGGGTTACTCATGGAGTAAAGCCTGGATTCCCAGGATATTATCTTTTCTCCAAGATGTTTTTGAGAAAAGGGTTGTCAGCTAATTCCTTAAAAGGGACAGATTTTTACTCTGTCTATTTTTTTGCACCAGCGTCTGGCAGGTATTCTAGACGTTCAGGCATTTGGTCAGGCTTTGGTTAGATCCAAGCCTGTGTTTAAAACTGTTGCTCCACCATGGAGCTTAAACCTGGTTCTTAAGGCTCTTCAAGAAGTTCCGTTTGAACCTTTTTTGTTCCATAGATATCAATCTTTATCTTGGAAAGTTCCTTTTGGGTAGCTATTTCCTCGACTCGTAGAGTCTCCAAGTTATCTGTGTTACAATGTGATTCTCCTTATCTGGTCCTTCGTACGGATAAGGTAGTCCAACCTGGGTTTTTTCCTAAGGTGGTATCTAACAAGAACATCACTCAAGAGATAGTTGTTCCATGCTTGTATCCTAATCCTTCCTCAAAGAAGGAACGTCTATTACACAATATTGGATGTGGTTTGTGCTTTAAAGTTTTACTTACAAGCTACTACAGTTTTCATCAAACGTTCACCTTGTTTGTTGTCTATTCTGGACAGAGAAGAGGTCAAAAGACTTCAGCAGCCTCTCTGTCTTTTTGGTTAAAAAGCATAATTCATTTAGCTTATGAGACTGCTGGACAGCAGCCTCCTGAAGGGATTGCAGCTCATTCTACTAGAGCTGTGGTTTTCACTTGGGCCTTTCTTAAATGTGGCTTCTGTTGAACAGATTTACAAGACGGAGTCTTGGTCTGCGCTTCATACTTTTTCAAATTTAACAAATTTGATACCTTGCTTCTTCGGAGGCTATTTTTGGCAGAAAGGGTTTTTTTACAGGCAGTGGTAACTTCCGTTTAAGTACCTGCCTTGTCCCTCCCATCATCCGTGTACTTTAGCTTTGGTATTGGTATTCCATAAGTAATGGATGATCCGTGGACTGGATACACTTAACTAGAGAAAACATAATTTATGCTTACCTGATAAATTTATTTCTCTTGTAGTGTATCCAGTCCACGGCCCGCCCTGTCACTTTAAGGCAGGTAATTTTTTCATTTGAACTACAGTCACCACTGCACCCTATGGTTTTTCCTTTCTCTGCATGTTTTCGGTCGAATGACTGAATATGGCAGTTAGGGGAGGAGCTATATAGCAGCTTTGCTGTGTGTGGACTTTTGCAACTTCCTGTTGGGAAGGAGAATATATTCCATAAGTAATGGATGATCCGTGGACTGGATACACTACAAGAGAAATAAATTTATCAGGTAAGCATAAATTATGAGTTATTTAAAAATATATTCTCTACCGGACTCATAAAATAATTTTTTTTTATTTAGTGTCGCTTTAACGTCTGCACGCTGTCCCTCACTCAACCACAGACTGAAGTGTAGGCACACGTTTTTAAGTGGAAACATTTCCTGCCGTGCTATTCTCCCTCAAATGCACTATAAGCACTGGTAAATTAAAAAATAACCTCCCAAAAATGTAACGTCTTTCAAAGAAATACAGCATTATCATGCTGTGTGCAGCATCAAAGGTGGTGTGTTCTCCCTCCAAGGAAGATGTGCGTGCCCCCACCATAGAGGGAACGGTGGTAATGACTCATTCTCACAGTAGTCTAAATTTTGTTTTCCAGTCTACAGCACACATTAAAAAAAACTTAAAAAAAAACTTCTCACAAATGCTGCTTTTTATCTGATGAGTGAACTGCAGTAGCCTGTATTCGAAACTTAAAGGTTAAACTTAAGGGTCATTATATTTGAGGAGTCATTGAAAGAAATTTAAACGCAAAGCATTTTCAGGTAAAAAAACAAAACACAGCTTGTATTAACCTTTAAGTCCACCTCTGTAGACTTTTTTTTTTTGTTCTATGCTGAAGACAAGATGAAGCTAAACATTAATTTTTAGAAGAACCCAGACAGCCTATCCTGGGTTGTCATAAATCTTGTACAGCTGGACTAACATTGCACATTGCGTGTTTTCTGTGAGGTGTGAGAGCAGAATATTTAGTTTTAACAGTACGTTTCCAAAGGATTTGATTTTTCAACTCCATAATTAAATTCAGAATTAATTGTAAACCCTTATTGACTTAAATCAAATGATATTTATACACATTCCTCACACTTTTACCTGATTCTTATTGTGATCTCAGTTTTTTTCCCTAGATGGAAAGGAGTGTACTGTTATTATATACCTGTAATGCTTTGTTATTATATCACAGGGTCATTAAACACTTTGTAATATAAAATGTTTCATTATATATATATACATACATACAACTCTTCAATAAACTTATTTGTTTTCCCCCTAGACCTGTAATTTAATAATAAAAACATAGAGCTTTACAATCCCTGCTTAGAGAGCTGTTTGGGGGGGGGGGGGTTAGGGGGTAATGGGGGATCCTACACTTCAGATAAAATATATAAAAAACAAATAAATCTTAAAATAAATAATATTTCTACTAATATTTTACTTTCTGCCAGTACTTTAGGATGGCGGTCACAATTGTGGGGTAGGGAAGAGAGTCGATTAGGGGGTAGGATGTGTCAGGTGGGAGGCTGATCTCTACACTAAAGCTAAAATTAACCCTACAAGCTGCCTAATTAACCCCTTTACTGCTGGGCAGTGTTGTGCGCAGCGGAATTTGTAGCATACCCTTTATTTTTAGTGCAAAGTGCTAGCAGTATGTTTTTTATACCGCCTATTACAAGTAATCAGTTAAAGGTAACCAATATTTTGTCTTTTGTGATTCAAATAGAGCATGCAATTTTAAGCAACTTTCTAATTTACTCGCATTATCAATTTTTCTTCGTTCTCTTGCTTTTTTTATTTGAAGTAGAAGGCATCTAAGCTATTTGTTTGGTTCAGTACACTGGAAAGCACTTGTTTATTGGTGGATGAATTTATCCACCAATCAGCAAGAACAACCCAGGTTGTTCACCAAAAATGGGCCGGCATCTAAACTTACATTCTTGCATTTCAAATAAAGATACCAAGAGAATGAAGAAAATTTGATAATAGGAGTAAATTAGAAAGTTGCTTAAAATTACATGCTCTATCTGAATCACGAAAGAAAAAAATTAGGTTCAGTGTCCCTTTAAAGTGAATGTCAATTTTCATGTGAAAGTGGAGGAACAAACCATAAAAATGGTAATAGAGTGCGCCAAATAAATCAAAAAGGAAATTTGAAACTTGATAGAAAACTGGGTCTTAAATATGTATTGAGGTGATATGATCATATGTGGGCAAACAAATCAATAAAAATGGAGTGAAACAAGGTGTGAAGCGAATACAATTGAAAAAGTGTTAGCAACTACTAATGTAGAGTGTGCTATAGAACATATAAAATAAAACAGTGATTGGTGTTCTTTTGCTGTACCAAAGAATGTAGCCAATCTGTGAAGTACCAATGTTTGTGTAGCTATAAAGTATCACATAAATGTTATTGACAATACATACAAATAATAGAGCGATAAAGCAACAAACTAGTGAGATAGCAAAAATAGAAAAAATAAAATGCGACAATGATAATTAAAATGAAAAAGTGCTTATCGTGCAAATGAGTCCCAAATAGGTGCTGTGGAAGAAAATGACTTATGCCGTCAGAGTCTCTGTAAATAAGATGAAAATTCTTGTCACAGTGTAGGTGTTCAATGTGCAACAGGCAGCTGGTCTTTGATGATGTCTGATCAGAACAAATCTAAAGATGGAACAAAAAAAGACAGCGCCTCATAGTGCAAATAAATTTCGAAAATAGGAGGGGTGTGCAATCACATCAGAGAAAAAAACTACTTGATGAAACGGCCAGGAGCTTGTGGCCGAGAAACGCGTCTAAAGCTCAAACAATAAATACTTTTAAATCTTTTTATACCATAGCCTGACCTGTTGCGGCTTTTTTATTTACATGCCAAGTCATTCTGTCACTGACAGATAAGTTTCATTGGGAACTGTCCATCTCAAACACCGACCCGGGTGTCGGTTGGTTCATACGCAGGGGAGATTTGCCTGTCTTCTTCCATACGGCACGGCTCCAGAGAATTCTGCCTTAGATTGCGGAGGAGAGCCCACAGCTGCATCGGTGAGAACCTGGATTTCTACTATACAGCGTACTGACTGCTGAATAAACGTCAGCCTGCTCATTTGCACCTCTTTCTTTAAGGGTGCCAAAGCTCTTGTGAGTATATCTACATTTGACGTTTTCTGATGTGATTGCACACCCCTCCTATTTTCGAAATTTATTTGCACTATGAGGCGCTGTCTTTTTTTGTTCCATCTTCATGTGAAAGTGCCCGTTTTTTAAAAAACTATGAAAAACAGGGGCACTTTCATTCATGAAAATTGACATTTCAGCCGTTTTAAAAAAAAATATACTTACCTTTTCTTCTTGAAGCCGCTCCAGTGCTTCATCAGCCCATCGCAAGCCTCTTCATACGTCATTCGTCATTGCTGGGTAAGTAAACCAGGAAGAAGCAGACGGGGCATCGTTTCAGAACGGCGATCCAGCGTTTCAGAAGAACAAGGTAAGTATTTTTAAAATACGGTGCTATGTCAATTTTCATGAATGAAAGTGCCCCTGTTTTTTTTTTTTTTTTGAAAAAGCTTTATTGAAACGTTATTAATCTTACAGACTTGGCTCTTGTTACAAAGTGAGCCTCCTGCTGTTCCCACAGCAGGAAGATATATACACAATATCAACATATTAACAGTTTAATTTACCAAGTCCTGAGCGATACATTGACTATATTGTTAGAATTTGGATTTTCTTATTCGGATGGTGTATTTGCACACACCATTTAATAGAAACATTTCCTGGAATGGGCTGAATCCTCAGCACACAACAGTCAATTTGTTTAGAGTAAAAAGAGGAAAAAGAAGGCAGAGAGAAAGAAGAAGAAAGGGAAAAAAAATAAAAAATGGGGGGGTAGGTACAGTGGTGTAAGGGTACAGACATTCAAAGGGATCCTCCGTCTCGCTAGCGTGGTGCGTTATAATGGTGTTTTTAAGTATTAAGAGAATTCCAGAGCTCCAGCATATATTCATGTACCTCTATCTTATCTTCTCTCAAATATCTAAAGCGTTCTAATTGCAAATATCTGTTTGTGTGACATTTCCAGTCACCAAGGGGTGGGTGTTTTGATAGATTTCCAGTTTTTGGGAATGAGGGACTTAGCGCTATTAAGCATAATATATAGTAGATGTTTTTTGGGTTTATCTGTAATTTTAGGGATGTCATGGAAAAGTAATAGTCTATGCCCTCTGTTCAATTTGATTTGTAGTGTAATGTCAATTTTGTCTAGAACTTCCTGCCAGAAAGTTTTAATTGATTCGCAGCTCCACCAGATATGCGAAAAAGTTCCCTGCTCCCCACAACCTCTCCAGCACTTTCTGTCAGTTTGTTTATAAATCTTTTGCAGCCTATTGGGGATGAGGTACCAACGGGAAAGGAGTTTATAGTTGGACTCAAGAGTTCTAGCAGAGACTGAGGCTTTTGTGTGTTTGAGAAATATTTTCTGCCAGTCTTTGTCTGTTGGGTGAGGAGTCAGCTCCCTATTCCATTGTTTAGTGAAGGACGGAAGTGGTGTATCCTTGTGTTATAGGAGCATGCGATACATCAGTGATATCAAATGGCCTGGAGTTTTAGGAAGTAGACAGAGTGTTTCAAAAGAGGTCAGCGGTCTAGTCAAGTTCTCAACGTATTTGTGTGTAGTCAAAAAGTGTTGAAGTTGTAAATGAAAATACCAGGAGATCTGGAGATCAGAGTCCCCCAGATCTTCCCTTTTTCTTGAGTTTTTTGTTCGATAATAATCTATGAAAAGCTGTTTGACCTATTTGTGATTTATTTATTGTTAAGTTTTGTGCATTTGTAAAAGGAATATCCGGGTTATTTATAAATGGGGTTAGAGGTGAGGGCCTCGTGGAAACATGGGGGAACTCTACTAGGGTCCTATCCCATTGTGCGAAAAATTCCTTTAATATCGTATAAGAGTCAGCAGTATTGGGCCTGGCTTTGGGAGAAATCCATCCCAGGGTACCCACATTATTAGTTCCAAGTATTTCCCTCCCAATTTGAACCCAGGTCTTTTGGGTATGATTATTGCTCCATTCAATTTGATATTGTAGATTAATAGCACTCTTATACAGAATGAAATTGGGAACCCCTAGTCCTCCTCGTTCTTTCATCTGGTATAATGTGCTTCTTGTTATGCAAGGTCTTGCGTCCCCCCATATAAACTCTTCAATTATGCCTTGCAATCGTCACAAGTAAGTAGTCGGGAAAGAGATCGGAAGAGTTTGTAAGTAATACAAAACATGAGGAAGTATATTAATTTTAACTATCCCGATCCTCCCTAGCCACAAAACCTTTTTTTTTTTTTCCACAATGATAAATCACATGTAACCAAGGGCAATAAGTGTGTGTAGTTTGCCTCAAAAAGTGATGTAGGCAATGCTGTGATGTTGACCCCTAAATATTTAAGGCTACGAGCTTTTAAGCGTAGTGGGCAGGCACTCGAAAGCTTGCATATCTCTGCTTGTGGGAGGTTTATATTTAAAATCTCCGTCTTAGTTTGGTTCAAGTGGAAATTGGATACTGCCCCATATTCCCCAAACTCTTTCAGAGCTTCTGGAAGTGACACTAGTGGGTCAGTTAGTGACAGCAGCACGTCGTCCGCATATAATGAAAGCTTTTGTTCTTGTTGGCCTATTCTGATCCCCGATATTATATTGTTTTCTCTAATTTTTTGGGCCAGCACTTCTATTGTCAGTGCAAAAAGGAGGGGTGATAACGGGCAGCCCTGTCGGGTGCCGTTATTAATCCTAAAGGGTTCTGATAGTATATTATTTATTTTAATTTGTGCAGTAGGTGTAGAATAAAGAGAAAAAACTTTCTCTATAAAGTGGTGGCCGAAGTTCATCCTCGACAGGGTAGCTCTAAGAAATGGCCAACTCACCCTGTCGAAGGCCTTCTCGGCGTCAGTGGATACCAATATTGATGGTATGTTGTTATGATGTGCAAAATTTTACTAGAAGGGCAACTTTTATTGTATTGTCCCTAGCCTCACGGCCGGGGAGTAAGTGCCCCTGTTTTTAATAGTTTTTTTAAAAACCGGGCACTTTCACATGAAAATTGGCCTTCACTTGAAGTGTAGCAGGGGAGAGCTATAAAACATGCCTCTCTTTCTTGTAATATTTTTGAAAACCTGGTGCTATTTTTGTTTGCTGTTTGATAGACCTGAAAATGCTATAGAATTAAAGCAGATGCTGTTTAGTTAAAGAGACATGAAACCCAAAAATGTTCTTTCATGATTCAGATTGATTGTATAATTTGAAACAACTTTCCAATTTACTTCTATTATCTAATTTGCTTCATTCTTTTGGTATCATTTGTCAAAGGAGCAGTAATGCACTACTAAGAGCTAGCTTAAAGCCAGTAAAGAGGCATATATGTGCAGCCACCAATCAGCAGCTTCTGAGCCTACCTAGGTATACTTTTCAACAAACGATACAAAGAGATAGAAACAAATTAGATAATATAACTATTTGGAAAAAAATTTCAAATGTTATGCTCTATCTGAATAATGAAAGAACAATTTTGGTTTTGTGTCCCTTTAATGCAGGGGTGTCAAACTCATTTAAGTCACTGTCCATTTTCCTTGCAAGTGCAACTCATGTGGGCCGAACACTTCCTACATATCTTGCCATTGCAAAACAAAGCAGTTGCGTTTGCTATAACTGCATACATTTCAAAAGATTGTGTTCTGTAACTCCTAATTAACTTACTCTGTCTTAATGAAATGCTCTCTAATGCTTTTAAGAAGGTAACACCCATGTTACTTCCGTGCTATTTTTTTTCCTCTAGCAGCCCTGTTTTGAGCGCGCTCACAGTTTAGCATATGCATGGGCATAGTATAACATTTCCTCTGCATTATAAATAGTGAATCACAATGATGTCAGCATAGCAATGCACTGTTTCTTTCCTAAGATATGGTGAGTCCACGACGTCCTCAATTACTAGTGGGAATATCATTTCTGGCCAGCAGGAGTCAAAGAGCACCACAGCAAAGCTGTTAAGTATCACTTCCCTCACCACAAACCCCAGTCATTCTCTTTGCCTTGATGAATGGAGGAGGTGAAGTTTTGGTGTCTGGAGAAAAATGAATTTCCTTCGCTTCAAGCAAGAATTTTGGGTTTAGTTGTAATCCATGTTAATCTCTTCAGTAGGGTAGCGGTGGCTTTAAAGCACTTAGGAACTTGTAAGGTGGGCCTTGCTGCGTTTTCCTAAAATTTTGCTGCCCTAGTATAGAAAGCTAGAATATGTTTACTCTGTTCTTTCTCTTTCTACAGGTCTCTGTGAGGAGTAGGTGTCCTCTCATACCGTGTAAGCTGTCCTCCTGCCGGACGGCTAGATGCAGGTAAGTGCCCTTTTGTCTTCTAGGAGTGAAGATAGGCACTTGGATGATTAAAATAAATTGAGCTGCATCTTTATGGGACATAAATATATCCTTTATACAGGGTATTTATATAGGAGGAAGCAGGCACGTTGTGATTTGTAGACAAAGGGTTTAATTATTTTATTAGGAAATTTAAAATAATCCCCTTTTTATTCATGATGGGTATTCAGAAACGTATGTTTCATTTAAAATAAGCAGGCTGCTTGTTTTTGAGGTTGTTTTTTATTGGTGTGTTGGTTTATTCACGGAACAAAGTGAATCTCTCAGTGACATTGGGCTAATAGTTTTTTACTTTGCTGTTGAGGGTGAAACGCGCATTTAGAACATGGATGTTTTTACTACGCAAATATCCTACTAGGCAAATATCTTATGCACATATATAGGTTTGAACGATAGTGTAATAGTGCTAGAAACCTTACCGGCGGTTAGAGCGGCAGTTCTGGAAGCGGAGCTGAGATCTGATATGACGAATGTGATGTCACAAACCGCCGATGCAGACGGAATCCTCTCCAGGTATGCGGCTACAGATTGATGACCCAGTGGTCAAGAGATCACAAGCAGATCACACTGCAGACAGATGGAATATCAGGAAGAGGATTTTAGCAGAACAAAAACTGTAAACTTCATTTAGGACTAGTACGAAACAAGTAGAGCTTGGAACAATGTCAGGAATTACCTAAAATTACCAAGCAAAGAGCGTAAAGTGGAGGAGCCTTTTAAGCTGACTGAAAAGGGGTGTGTAAAAACTGTTTAAAGGTATATTGATATAGACAAAATAAATGTAGCAAAATGTTACAGTCTTATTCAATTTGTTAGAGACTCCTTTGGGAGATCCTGGCCAGAAGCCAATTCTTTTATTTCTGATGCTACCTTACAAGTTATTAAGCTGGGAACCAATATATCTGGTTTCGCTGTGCTAGTCCACAGGGCGTTGTGGTAAATTCTTGGTCAGTGGAATTTTCCTCTTAGTCCAAGCTTCAGGCACTTTCTTACAAGGGTAAGACCTTGTTTGATCATGGTCTGGCAAAAAAAATTCTGATTTTACGGGTGGAAAAGGGTCTTTTCTACCACAAGACAAATCAAATAGACCTAAAGGACACCAGAGTAGAAAACCGCAGCTAGTTTAATTCAGCATGATGAGTTTGCCCCTGAATCCGGGATTCAGGATGGATACGAGTTGTCCCAGATGGGCTGTGGACTTAGTATCTCTGGGTTTCTAAATAGATTCAAAACCTTTCTTCCCAGAGGCAGGTTCCTCCACTCAAATTTATCTACAGTCCAGATAGAAGAGAGGCATTTTGGAATTGCGTTTGGGAATTTTTCTCTCTGGGAGTGATAGTTACATTCCTGTAAGGGGACAGGGTCTAGGATTCAAGATGGACAAAAGGTGATTGGAATAAATGATTTCCAAGAGGGTCAATTCCTGACTACCATAGACCTGAAGGGCGCATATCTTCAAGTTCATGAGATTTGCCTTTCTGGACAAACTCTTTGTGGCTGTTTCCTTTGGCCTTGCCATGGCTTCCAGAATTTCCTCAAAGATTCTGGAGACTCTTGGGTATCAGGGAATTGCAGTGGAGCCTTTCTGTACGATATATTGGTTTAGGCGCCATCCTTTCAAAAAGCAAATTCTTGACTGAGATCTTGTTGTCCTTTCTGCGATCTCATGGATGGAAAGTGAATCTGGAAAAGAGTTCCCTTGTTACAGTTGCAGGGGTATTTTTCTTAGGGACCATAATAGTTTTCCCTATCTATGAAAATATTCTGACAGAGGTCAGAAAATGAAAGACTCTTTCTTCTTGCCTCTTTCTGCAGTCTACTATTCGGCCATTAGTGGCTCATGTTATGGAGGTCATTGGTCCGATGGTTGCTTTCATGGATATCATTCCCTTTGCTCATTTTCCGTCTGAGAGTTCTGCAGTTATGCAGATTTAGACAATGGAATGGAGACCATTTAGATCTGTCTCAGAGGATAGATCTAGATCCGTCAACAAGAGATTCTCTTCGGTGTGGTTTTTTCAGGAGCATCTGTCTCAGGGCACATGCTTCTGGAGACTTTCCTCGGTGATCGGGACCATGGATGCCAGCCTGCTGGGCTGGGGAGCGGTCTGAGACTCGTTTAAGGCGCTAGGACTTTTGGAATTCAAGAGGGGTCTACCACATAGTGCAGAATTATATAATATTAGCCTAGCACCAGTTTTCTAAATCAAAGTATTTCAGAAATATTTATCTACAAAAACTAATTTTACAGATCGTCTACTATTGAGCGGGTCTGTTTCTTTCCTAAGCGCATCTGGGCACGCTGTCTAGTCACAGCCAGCCTGATCGCTCCATTAAACTAAATGTAGGTCGCTCCCGCTCTGGTCTGGTAGTGGGAGTGAGCTACATTTAGTTTAATGGTGCGATTGGGGCCGCCTGTGACTAGACAGCGTGCCCAGATGCGCTTAGGAAAGAAACAGACCCACTCAGTAGAGCAAAGGTGGTCTGTAAAATTAGTTACTGCACTATGTGCAGAATTATATAACATTATTTGGTGGGTTTACTGGCCTTTTAAGTTTACTTCTTTTATCAAATTTACTTCATTCGAAGAGATGTGAAGACCGGTAGCTTGAACATCTTTAGCACTGCATAACAGGAAAAAGTGCTGCCACCTACTGTTCTTCCAAACATATAGAATAGTTTTAAAACTGTTGACATCTATTGGTCCAATCACATGCACGCTCCTACACCTTCCTGTTTTTCAACAAAGGATACCAAGTGTAAAAAGTAAATTTGATAATAGAAGTAAATTGGAAAGTTATTTAAAATTTTACACTCTACATGAATCATGAAAGAAACATTTTGGGTTTTTGTCCCTTTAGTTGATAAGAGCTTGCATATTTAGTTCCACCTCTAGAAACCACTAAAGGCACTGATGATGTATCTGGTAGTTTTCTACATGAATGAGCTGCCTTGAATTAGACTGTCAATCTGATACATATGTTTTCATATTCGTGTTACACCTTAACATTGTGTCTTTAAGAAGTCACTTCCCTTTTTTCCTATGCTTCTTAACGCACCCCTTGCCCATTAGCAGTTGCTCTGTTAATTTCTCTTGCAAGGTGTATCCAGTCCACGGATTCATCCTTTACTTGTGGGATATTCTCATTCCCTACAGGAAGTAGCAAAGAGAGCACACAGCAAAGCTGTCCATATAGCTCCCCCCTCTAGCTCCACCCCCCAGTCATTCTCTTTGCTGGCTCTAAGCACTAGGGTCTCTCTCGGGAGTGTAAAGTGAATGTGGTGTTAGAATTGTAGTTTTATTATCTTCAATCAAAAGTTTGTTATTTTAAATGGTACCGGTTTGTACTATTTACTCTCTAGCAGAAAAGTGATGAAGATTTCTGCTGAGAGGAAAATCCACTGCTGTTCCCACACAGGACTGAGGAGTACCAGAAAACTTCAGTTGGGGGGAACAGTTTGCAGGGTGATCTGCAATAAGGTATGTTCAGTCATTTATTTCTAGACAAGACTGAGATAATGCTAGAAGAGACTGACAATATCCCCATGAGGGGAGGGTAAGCTATGTTCACAGACTTAGTAAGGAATTGAATGCTTACATAACAGGGCTAATTATGCTGGTTGACACTTATTCAGGGCAATCGATTGTTTAAAACTTGGTCCTGGGAATGACAAAAAAGAAGAGGCGCTCTGGTGCAGATAAACCCAACAATAAGTGAGATTTCCAAAGAAAGAAATACTAATACTCACAAAGATATTTGCACTTCCAGTGCAATAATTCGCAAGCCGAAACTTCAGAGCCGTTCGGCTGACTCTTTCTCTCCCGATATGCTCTCGGCAATAATCAGGCCCCTAGGAGGAGTGAAACATAGAACACCTTTGGTGCAGATCACCCTGACCAATATCGAACTAACAACAGTGGGTAGATGTATATACTCACAAACGTGTGTGCACAATCAGTGCAATATCAGGCGGACCGAAACTTTATAAAGCCGTTCGGCTGACTTCCAACAAAGGTAGCTGTTACTCTCTAATGTCCAGTGGAAAGAATAGTTCCAAGCAAGGTAGAACAATATAAAAACTTTTATTAAAAAACTTAAAACTTCGCTACGCGTTTCTCGGCTGCACGCCGTTTCATCAGGCTCATAAATTTAGTGAACTACCTTGCTGTCTTAAAAAGGCTGGGTTAACCAATGGAAATGGTTTACATATTACACACCCACCATAACATGTGCATTAATCAAGTTGCTGCTACGCCTCTCACAGGTACTGGACAACTAACAGAATTGAGTTTCAGCTGTCAATGACACATTGTTGCAAATAATAATATATTAGTAAATAACATACATTTTTAGCAACATTATACGACATATTACAGATAAACATAGTGAAAAAACTCATCTTATATTTGATACACAACATATGTACGATGATCTGAATTTTATATACATGAGATATACAGGTAAATATCCTATAAATTCTAAATTTCAGGGGGTCACCCCTACTATATATATGTGCACTATTTGCAAGTGACCCTCACTGTGTTATTGCTGGATCACTACAGGATGTCCTAAAAATGTATAGTGTTACCATAACTGAGTCGTATATAATTTAAGTTTTAAAAAACATCTTGACCTAATACATACATAATGCGATGCATTATACATATACGGTTTCAGTTTGATAACATAATACATGGAGGTAGTAATTAAATGTTATAATATTTATTTTAAATTTAATGGATCTTGATATGTTTCTAAATATTTTAGGTCTATACCAGTTTATTGGGAAATAATAATAATAACATTCTGTTATTCGAATCTAAACAATAATATGAATTCAAATACCATGTAATCCTAAATTGCAGCTTCGGGCCCTCCGTGTTTGAAATATAAGATCGTGATTGTGTCGATAACATAATAATAAGGTTTGAAATTCTATAATGTGATACTAAAATTCCTAAAAAGGCCCTATACTAAGTGTGTGCCCTTGATGTACTGAATCTAAGTGAGGAATTATTCTAAATGTAGTGCTAAGATGAATCTAAATGTAACAGAATTATAGGGGTAGTGTGAAAAAAGGCCTTATACTAAATATGTGCCCTTGGTGTAGTGAATCTAAACGTAAATCTAAAATAAATCTAAGTGTAACATAATTGTAGAGGTAGTGTTAAAATAGTAATGCAACTAATAGTTAATGTTGCTGAGCTTAAAAGTGTCTGTTGATTAATAGTGTATAGTGAAAAAATAGTAATGCAAAATAATAATGCAACTAATAGTTAATGTTGCTGAGCTTAAAAGTGTCTGTTGATTAATAGTGTATGGTGAAATTGCCGTATAGTGTAACATTATGGTAACTAAGTTAAAAAAGAATGGTAAGGTGTATATAAATAAATCAATTCTTATAAGTGAATAAGTGTACATGTAACTGGTGTAAAATCTAAAATTTAGTATATGACTTTACTATACTACTCTTTTCAATGAGTCACATTATAATTGGGATAATACTTATTCCTAAAAGTAAAATATTTTAATTCACATTCTTTGGTCTTAACCTAAAAAATGTGTAATGGTCTTCTTTTATCCATGTTTATATTGTTACTTTGGAGCCATATTATCTTTAGAGGGACCCCCATATGTGTAATATACATATGTATAATGCGGAATATATATGTATTTGGGGAAACACCAATTCCAAACAATTTGGAATAAAAAATTCCTGCAGGGTAAGGCAGAGAGAGACACACCGCTGGTGGTGGATTGTCAATAGGTGGATTTTAAAATGCTGCTAGATCCACATTGAGATTGAGACCCAAAGGATGCATGGTCTTCAGTTTGTGAATTCAGTATGTCTCTCTCTGCCTCAGCCTCAGGAATCTGCTGTATAAGTTGGAAGGTTCGATCTCCTCTATCGGCACAATCGTGTAACAATTAGGATTTCCTCCATGGTTTTTTATGGCAGTGTTTAATAACACTATGTGATTTCTTATTTCTAAGAATACTACAATAGTGTTCAGACCAGCGATGACTCAGACGTCTGATTTTGCGACCAATATATTGGACCCCACATTCGCAGGATATTAAGTATATTACGTAATTGGAAGCACAGGTCATCCTACTTTTAATTCTATAGGTTTTGGTGTCTACATGAGAACTTGGAACTATTCTTTCCACTGGACATTAGAGAGTAACAGCTACCTTTGTTGGAAGTCAGCCGAACGGCTTTATAAAGTTTCGGTCCGCCTGATATTGCACTGATTGTGCACACACGTTTGTGAGTATATACATCTACCCACTGTTGTTAGTTTGATATTGGTCAGGGTGATCTGCACCAAAGGTGTTCTATGTTTCACTCCTCCTAGGGGCCTGATTATTGCCGAGAGCATATTGGGAGAGAAAGAGTCAGCCGAACGGCTCTGAAGTTTCGGCTTGCGAATTATTGCACTGGAAGTGCAAATATCTTTGTGAGTATTAGTATTTCTTTCTTTGGAAATCTCACTTATTGTTGGTGGGTTTATCTGCACCAGAGCGCCTCTTCTTTTTTGTCATTCCCAGGACCAAGTTTTATCCTCACGCATATTGTGGAGAGAGCCGCTGTTTTTTTTGGGGCCATCTTTATCGCCTCCTTAGGAATTGTGGGACTTTCATTATATTCAACATATATGGACGTTTTTGTGCTGATTACAAACATCAAGGAATCCATTAAGTATTTGTTATTTTGCACTTGCTATTGTTGATCATCTATATATATATTTCCTTACACATAATTTCATTGTTGTATTATTGTTGTATTATAGTTTGAAATTGGTGTTTCCCCAAATACATATATATTCCGCATTATACATATGTATATTACACATATGGGGGTCCCTCTAAAGATAATATGGCTCCAAAGTAACAATATAAACATGGATAAAAGAAGACCATTACACAGTTTTTAGGTTAAGACCAAAGAATGTGAATTAAAATATTTTACTTTTAGGAATAAGTATTATCCCAATTATAATGTGACTCATTGAAAAGAGTAGTATAGTAAAGTCATATACTAAATTTTAGATTTTACACCAGTTACATGTACACTTATTCACTTATAAGAATTGATTTATTTATATACACCTTACCATTCTTTTTTAACTTAGTTACCATAATGTTACACTATACGGCAATTTCACCATACACTATTAATCAACAGACACTTTTAAGCTCAGCAACATTAACTATTAGTTGCATTATTATTTTGCATTACTGTTTTTTCACTATACACTATTAATCAACAGACACTTTTAAGCTCAGCAACATTAACTATTAGTTGCATTACTATTTTAACACTACCTCTACAATTATGTTACACTTAGATTTATTTTAGATTTACGTTTAGATTCACTACACCAAGGGCACATATTTAGTATAAGGCCTTTTTTCACACTACCCCTATAATTCTGTTACATTTAGATTCATCTTAGCACTACATTTAGAATAATTCCTCACTTAGATTCAGTACACCAAGGGCACACACTTAGTATAGGGCCTTTTTAGGAATTTTAGTATCACATTATAGAATTTCAAACCTTATTATTATGTTATCGACACAATCACGATCTTATATTTCAAACACGGAGGGCCCGAAGCTGCAATTTAGGATTACATGGTATTTGAATTCATATTATTGTTTAGATTCGAATAACAGAATGTTATTATTATTATTTCCCAATAAACTGGTATAGACCTAAAATATTTAGAAACATATCAAGATCCATTAAATTTAAAATAAATATTATAACATTTAATTACTACCTCCATGTATTATGTTATCAAACTGAAACCGTATATGTATAATGCATCGCATTATGTATGTATTAGGTCAAGATGTTTTTTAAAACTTAAATTATATACGACTCAGTTATGGTAACACTATACATTTTTAGGACATCCTGTAGTGATCCAGCAATAACACAGTGAGGGTCACTTGCAAATAGTGCACATATATATAGTAGGGGTGACCCCCTGAAATTTAGAATTTATAGGATATTTACCTGTATATCTCATGTATATAAAATTCAGATCATCGTACATATGTTGTGTATCAAATATAAGATGAGTTTTTTCACTATGTTTATCTGTAATATGTCGTATAATGTTGCTAAAAATGTATGTTATTTACTAATATATTATTATTTGCAACAATGTGTAATTGACAGCTGAAACTCAATTCTGTTAGTTGTCCAGTACCTGTGAGAGGCGTAGCACCAACTTGATTAATGCACATGTTATGGTGGGTGTGTAATATGTAAACCATTTCCATTGGTTAACCCAGCCTTTTTAAGACAGCAAGGTAGTTCACTAAATTTATGAGCCTGATGAAACGGCGTGCAGCCGAGAAACGCGTAGCGAAGTTTTACGTTTTTTAATAAAAGTTTTTATATTGTTCTACCTTGCTTGGAACTATTCTTTCCACTGGACATTAGAGAGTAACAGCTACCTTTTGTTGGAAGTCAGCCGAACGGCTTTATAAAGTTTCGGTCCGCCTGATATTGCACTGATTGTGCACACACGTTTGTGAGTATATACATCTACCCACTGTTGTTAGTTCGATATTGGTCAGGGTGATCTGCACCAAAGGTGTTCTATGTTTCACTCCTCCTAGGGGCCTGATTATTGCCGAGAGCATATCGGGAGAGAAAGAGTCAGCCGAACGGCTCTGAAGTTTCGGCTTGCGAATTATTGCACTGGAAGTGCAAATATCTTTGTGAGTATTAGTATTTCTTTCTTTGGAAATCTCACTTATTGTTGGGTTTATCTGCACCAGAGCGCCTCTTCTTTTTTGTCATTCCCAGGACCAAGTTTTATCCTCACGCATATTGTGGAGAGAGCCGCTGTTTTTTTTGGGGCCATCTTTATCGCCTCTTTAGGAATTGTGGGACTTTCATTATATTCAACATATATGGACGTTTTTGTGCTGATTACAAACATCAAGGAATCCATTAAGTATTTGTTATTTTGCACTTGCTATTGTTGATCATCTATATATATATTTCCTTACACATAATTTCATTGTTGTATTATTGTTGTATTATATTTTACAGAAAATACCATAATTAGAATTTTTACCTTAGGAATAGCATAGAATAGGCGCACCTCTTGCTTCTAAACACACTTTTTTAGTGTTGTTCTTTTTTTCTACCATTACCATACACGGTTATTAGAGGTTTTATTGCAGCCATCATGCTATCGGTTAATGAACGTATTAACAAAAGACTTACATTAGTTTCATCAGTGTCTCCCGCCAATCCTGCACTCTGTGAAAATACTGATATCGATAGTTTATCAATACATTCATCTTTTTCCAAACTTGAAGAACTTATAAATACTGAGTGCAGACATTGGTGGGATGCCGAGATGCTAAGGAAATATATAGAAAAGAAACAAATCCCCAGGGGGTTGAGAATTTTCAAAAATTTCTCCTTTAAAGATGACACAGAATTATTATCCACATGGGAAGAGGCCCAAGGGGATTGCTCCATACGTCTAATGAAAATCCTAATATCACATAGGGAATCTTTAGTCACCAAAGTTACATTAGAAATTGAGAAAATACAATTACACTTAGAACAATTTAAAACATCCACTGAATACGAAGAACTTAATAAATTAACATTACAGAAAATAGATAACTACCAAAAAGAACTTCTGGAGAACAAGAATAGGAAATTACTACGAGATGAGGGTGATTATAATAGAGGCGAAATTCACACTTACAACCATGGAAGATCTAGAAATAGAAACAGACAACACAATAGATATAATACTCAATTTTCTAATAGAATTAATCAAGAAATCGGAGCAAATACCCAACCCTTAGTGAATTTGTCCCACATGCAACAGTCGAAT
Organism: Bombina bombina; assembly: GCF_027579735.1. Taxonomy (NCBI): domain Eukaryota; kingdom Metazoa; phylum Chordata; class Amphibia; order Anura; family Bombinatoridae; genus Bombina; species Bombina bombina. The sequence continues at coordinate 467,897,723 of NC_069502.1, read as the reverse complement.
ATTCAGCCAAATAGTGGCAACAACCTTGGCAATAGCGAGTGGACTGTTGTAGACAGAGGGAATCGTTTTAGAAACAATAGTAACCACAATAGGATCAAACACACAGCACAACCTAATCGGACATATCAGCATTCTAATTCTTATGCTAATCCTACAAATTCATACCATCAAGGAAATACATCTTCCTATTACTCTCCACAACATTCTATGCATTCTATGAGAATGAGTAATGATAGTTATAATAGACCTGTTTGGCACAACTCAAATTCTCGGAGCGACACCGATAATAGACGAGAATTCAATAGAAGAGATTCATATGACCACCCTATATCTGCCAATGTTCCAATATCTAATAGATTTGAAATATTAAATGAGCCCACGGCCCCTTTAAGGGCTGATATGGGAAGACAAACAATATCTGCTAATAGTGAGATTTTCAATGAGAGGACCCACCCAATAGAAGTAGAGAGTACTGTTTTTTTAGAACAAAGACAGAGACCACAATCTTGGTCCCAGAGAAAAATTGCAAGCTATTTAGAGCCAATTACCACACAGACTCAATTCCAAAAAGGAAAATGACCTTACACAGACGGGGGTGCAGAGGGCGTGGGACCACCCACAAAAAAACAAGACTACAAAAATTAAGTAAGGGTATATATAATCTATCATCTCATAGTTTGACTGACGATGAGATACGAGTACTGGGAAAGGGATTATCTTATAGCCCTTCAAATTAGCATAACCCCTTTAATTTGTTTGTGGACCTAAATAGATACACACAGAAGCTCACAATGCAAAAATATTTTGCTGAGAAGAGTCTAAAAGAATCTAATGCTTTACCTATTCTGACAGATACTATGGAAGCCAGAATTACTTCTGGTTTTCCAACTTATGAACCGGATACTCTTTTGGAACAATTAAATGAGGGCTTTATTCAGACAAATTTTAGAAATAAGTCAAACTTTAACCCACAGATTTCAAATGACTCTTACATTGAAATTTTCAAAGAACTTGTCCTAGAAGAGTTAGAACAGCTTCCCAAAAATATTTCTAATCGAAATTTATTCCCAAATGAGTTAAAAGCTTTAGATACATTAAAAAATAACACCGAATTGATAATCCGCCAGGCCGATAAAGGGGGCGGTATTGTCTTACAGAACCGCAGTGATTATATAAAAGAAGCAAATCGTATTTTGGAAGACAAGTTCTATTACTCCCTCCTTAAAGAAGATCCTACACCTAGGTATCTACAGACTCTCACGGGCCTAATCAATTTTGCCCACCAGGAGGGTATAGTATCCAAAAGAGAGAGAGAATTTTTGATTCCAAAGGAGCCTGCCTGTGCATTCTATTACCATTTGCCGAAAATCCACAAGGATACGGCCAACCCTCCGGGAAGACCCATAATAGCGGGCATAGGCAGCCTCACAGAAAATGTATCTGCATACATTGACTTCTTCCTCCAGAAATATGTTATTAATCTCGAATCATATATTAGAGATTCATCCGACCTTCTGGAGAAACTCACACATAGCCCCATCACAGATGATCTATTATGGATCACCTGTGATGTAGAAGCACTCTATTCAAACATCCCTCATAATCAAGGTGTAATTGCAATTTCCAACTACTTGGAAGAAGATATATACATTCCACCATTGCAAAAACAATTTATTTTACAACTAATTTTATTTGTTTTGCAACACAATTACTTTTTATTCCAAGATAAATATTTTTTACAGATCAAAGGAACCGCCATGGGCACCAGGTTCGCCCCTAGTTTTGCAAACTTGTATATGGGAAGTTTCGAGAATCAATTTATTTACCAATCTGAATTCAGGGCGAACCTGGTGTTCTATGGTAGGTTCATAGACGATCTTATATTTTTGTGGAATGGTACTAAAGATAAAGCAGTAGAATTTGTTAATCACCTAAATACTAATGACAGGGGACTTAGATTTACCAGTTGCATTCATTCAGAGAGTGTAGTCTTTTTGGACTTGAGTTTGTGTTTCAATGGAAATGGAGGAATTGACAGTTCGACCCACTTCAAAACCGTGGATAGTAATAGTTACTTAGATTTCTCTAGTAATCATTACTATCCTTGGAAAAGGAATGTCCCATATGGGCAATTTAAAAGAATAAAGAAACTGTAGTTTATTAACAGATTATGATAAACAGAGCCTCATTCTCAAAGAGAGATTCAAGGAAAAACACTATCCTATGGAACTTATTGAATCCAGTTACCAAAGAGCTAGAAATGAAAGAAGGGAAAATTATTTTGCCCAGGAAAAGGGCAATAAACAAATAAAATTAGGAGCTGACAAACCAATGGAGATTAGATTTATTACACAATTTAACAGTAATCATAGGGAAATTAACAATATATTCCAGAAACACTGGAGAATTTTAAAGAGAGACCCCATTCTTAATGATTTGATTGGTGATAGTCCATCTATAGTATACAAAAGGGCACCTACCCTGAAAAATATTTTAGCACCTAGTAAGGTTGTCAGACACCAAATTAATAAGGCCTGTAAATTCATGAACAAATCAAATAAGAGTCAAAATAACAGTTGTTCAATTAAGAATAGGGGTGCTTACAAATGTAGGATTTCTAGATGCAAAATGTGTGACCACATTGGTCATGGCACACTCTATTTCTGTTCTCATGTAGACACCAAAACCTATAGAATTAAAAGTAGGATGACCTGTGCTTCCAATTACGTAATATACTTAATATCCTGCGAATGTGGGGTCCAATATATTGGTCGCACAATCAGACGTCTGAGTCATCGCTGGTCTGAACACTATTGTAGTATTCTTAGAAATAAGAAATCACATAGTGTTATTAAACACTGCCATAAAAAACATGGAGGAAATCCTAATTGTTACACGATTGTGCCGATAGAGGAGATCGAACCTTCCAACTTATACAGCAGATTCCTGAGGCTGAGGCAGAGAGAGACATACTGGATTCACAAACTGAAGACCATGCATCCTTTGGGTCTCAATCTCAATGTGGATCTAGCAGCATTTTAAAATCCACCTATTGACAATCCACCAACAGCGGTGTGTCTCTCTCTGCCTTACCCTGCAGGAATTTTTTATTCCAAATTGTTTGGAATTGGTGTTTCCCCAAATACATATATATTCCGCATTATACATATGTATATTACACATATGGGGGTCCCTCTAAAGATAATATGGCTCCAAAGTAACAATATAAACATGGATAAAAGAAGACCATTAAACATTTTTTAGGTTAAGACCAAAGAATGTGAATTAAAATATTTTACTTTTAGGAATAAGTATTATCCCAATTATAATGTGACTCATTGAAAAGAGTAGTATAGTAAAGTCATATACTAAATTTTAGATTTTACACCAGTTACATGTACACTTATTCACTTATAAGAATTGATTTATTTATATACACCTTACCATTCTTTTTTAACTTAGTTACCATAATGTTACACTATACGGCAATTTCACCATACACTATTAATCAACAGACACTTTTAAGCTCAGCAACATTAACTATTAGTTGCATTATTATTTTGCATTACTATTTTTTCACTATACACTATTAATCAACAGACACTTTTAAGCTCAGCAACATTAACTATTAGTTGCATTACTATTTTAACACTACCTCTACAATTATGTTACACTTAGATTTATTTTAGCACTACCCTTAGATTAATGTTACGTTTAGATTCACTACACCAAGGGCACATATTTAGTATAAGGCCTTTTTTCACACTACCCCTATAATTCTGTTACATTTAGATTCATCTTAGCACTACATTTAGAATAATTCCTCACTTAGATTCAGTACACCAAGGGCACACACTTAGTATAGGGCCTTTTTAGGAATTTTAGTATCACATTATAGAATTTCAAACCTTATTATTATGTTATCGACACAATCACGATCTTATATTTCAAACACGGAGGGCCCGAAGCTGCAATTTAGGATTACATGGTATTTGAATTCATATTATTGTTTAGATTCGAATAACAGAATGTTATTATTATTATTTCCCAATAAACTGGTATAGACCTAAAATATTTAGAAACATATCAAGATCCATTAAATTTAAAATAAATATTATAACATTTAATTACTACCTCCATGTATTATGTTATCAAACTGAAACCGTATATGTATAATGCATCGCATTATGTATGTATTAGGTCAAGATGTTTTTTAAAACTTAAATTATATACGACTCAGTTATGGTAACACTATACATTTTTAGGACATCCTGTAGTGATCCAGCAATAACACAGTGAGGGTCACTTGCAAATAGTGCACATATATATAGTAGGGGTGACCCCCTGAAATTTAGAATTTATAGGATATTTACCTGTATATCTCATGTATATAAAATTCAGATCATCGTACATATGTTGTGTATCAAATATAAGATGAGTTTTTTCACTATGTTTATCTGTAATATGTTGTATAATGTTGCTAAAAATGTATGTTATTTACTAATATATTATTATTTGCAACAATGTGTAATTGACAGCTGAAACTCAATTCTGTTAGTTGTCCAGTACCTGTGAGAGGCGTAGCAGCAACTTGATTAATGCACATGTTATGGTGGGTGTGTAATATGTAAACCATTTCCATTGGTTAACCCAGCCTTTTTAAGACAGCAAGGTAGTTCACTAAATTTATGAGCCTGATGAAACGGTGTGCAGCCGAGAAACGCGTAGCGAAGTTTTAAGTTTTTTAATAAAAGTTTTTATATTGTTCTACCTTGCTTGGAACTATTCTTTCCACTGGACATTAGAGAGTAACAGCTACCTTTGTTGGAAGTCAGCCGAACGGCTTTATAAAGTTTCGGTCCGCCTGATATTGCACTGATTGTGCACACACGTTTGTGAGTATATACATCTACCCACTGTTGTTAGTTCGATATTGGTCAGGGTGTTCTGCACCAAAGGTGTTCTATGTTTCACTCCTCCTAGGGGCCTGATTATTGCCGAGAGCATATCGGGAGAGAAAGAGTCAGCCGAACGGCTCTGAAGTTTCGGCTTGCGAATTATTGCACTGGAAGTGCAAATATCTTTGTGAGTATTAGTATTTCTTTCTTTGGAAATCTCACTTATTGTTGGGTTTATCTGCACCAGAGCGCCTCTTCTTTTTTGTCATTCCCAGGACCAAGTTTTATCCTCACGCATATTGTGGAGAGAGCCGCTGTTTTTTTTGGGGCCATCTTTATCGCCTCCTTAGGAATTGTGGGACTTTCATTATATTCAACATATATGGACGTTTTTGTGCTGATTACAAACATCAAGGAATCCATTAAGTATTTGTTATTTTGCACTTGCTATTGTTGATCATCTATATATATATTTCCTTACACATAATTTCATTGTTGTATTATTGTTGTATTATATTTTACAGAAAATACCATAATTAGAATTTTTACCTTAGGAATAGCATAGAATAGGCGCACCTCTTGCTTCTAAACACACTTTTTTAGTGTTGTTATTTTTTTCTACCATTACCAATCGATTGTTTGGCTAAGGAAAAATCATTTTGCAAGACACTTTGAAAGCCCTTTTGGGTTTTTTTTTCTGGGGTTATTACCACATGGCTGTTTTTTAGTCACTTAGGAGTGATTTACTAGGCCTCACAGCTCCGGAGTAGAGTGGGAGGGGCCTAATTTCGCGCCTCAGATGCGCACTTAGAATTGCAGATAAGTTCATGCTGTTTCACATGGAGGGTCCTGCTGATGTTTGAGGGCCAAAAAGAAGCTATATTCCCCCAAATCTGATCCCTAAGGGGAAGGTAGGGCCACAGCAAGGCTGTGGCAAGGTGCTGTAGTGATTTAACCAGGTGTTGGCTTTAGGCTGCTCCGGTTTGGGCATTAAGGGGTTTTGAAAAGTTGGGGTGCAATCTTATTAAGGCTTTAGCTACATACTGTGAAAATTTCAGAAAGATTGCTGCATTTTTCACCGTTTTCTAAAATTGTGTGCTCTTTTTATCTCTTAAAGGCACAGTAACGTTTTTTTCAAATTGTGTTTTTTATTTGATTAAAGTGATTCCAAGCCTGTTTGTGTACTCTACTAGTCTGTTAAACATGTCTGACACTAAGGAAAATCCTTGTTCAATGTGTTTAGAAGCCATGGTGGAACCCCCTCTCAGAATGTGTCCCACTTGTACTGATATGTCTATACACTTTAAAGATCATATTGTTGCACTTAAGAATGTGACCCAAGATGATTCTCAAACTGAAGGTAATGAGGGTAGCCCGTCTGCCTCTCCCCAAGCGTCACAACCAGTTACACCCGCGCAAGCGACGCCTAGTACCTCTAGTACCTCTAGTGCGTCTAACCCTTTTACATTACAAGACTTTGCGGCAGTCATGGATAATTCTCTTACAGCCTTCTTATCTAAACTGCCCGTGTTACCTGCAAAGCGTGATAGCTCAGTTTTAAGAACAGATTATGAGCATTCTGACGCTTTGGTAACTGTATCCGATATACCCTCACAACGCTCTGAAGTGGGAGCGAGGGATTTGATGTCTGAGGGAGAAGTCTCTGATTCAGGAAGGGTTCCTCCCCAGACAGATTCAGATACATTGGCTTTTAAATTTAAACTAGAACACCTCCGTGTTTTACTTAGGGAGGTATTAGCTACTCTGGATGACTGTGACCCTTTGGTGATCCCAGAGAAATTGTGTAAAATGGACAAGTACCTAGAGGTCCCTGTTTACACGGATGCGTTTCCGGTCCCTAAGAGGATTGCGGATATCGTTACTAGGGAGTGGGATAGGCCAGGTGTCCCTTTTGTCCCCCCTCCTGTTTTTAAGAAAATGTTCCCCATATCTGACCCCATGCGGGACTCGTGGCAGACGGTCCCTAAGGTGGAGGGGGCTGTTTCTACACTAGCTAAACGCACAACCATACCAATTGAAGACAGTTATGCTTTTAAAGACCCTATGGATAAAAAATTAGAGGGTTTACTTAAGAAAATTTTTGTTCAACAAGGTTTTCTTCTCCAACCTATTGCCTGCATTATTCCTGTAACTACTGCAGCTGCTTTCTGGTTTGAGGCGCTGGAAGACTCGCTCCAGTCGGAGACCTCATATGAGGAAATTATGGATAGAATTAAGGCTCTAAAGCTAGCTAATTCTTTTATCACTGACGCAGCTTTGCAAATAGCTAAGTTAGCGGCGAAAAATTCAGGTTTCGCCATTTTGGTGCGCAGGGCGCTATGGCTAAAGTCCTGGTCGGCCGATGTGTCGTCTAAATCCAAGCTTTTGAACATTCCTTTCAAAGGGAAGACCCTATTCGGGCCTGAATTGAAAGAGATTATTTCAGATATCACCGGGGAAAAAGGCCATGCTCTCCCTCAGGACAAAGCCTTTAAAACAAAGAACAAAGCTAATTTTCGTTCCTTTCGCAATTTCAGGAACGGCCCCGCTTCATCCTCTCCGGCTGCAAAGCAAGAGGGTAACGCTTCACAGCCCAAGGCAAACTGGAAACCTTACCAGGGCTGGAATAAGGGTAAACAGGCCAAAAAGCCTGCAGCTGCCACCAAGACAGCATGAAGGAGTAGCCCCCGATCCAGGACCGGATCTAGTAGGGGGCAGACTCTCTCTCTTCAATCAGGCCTGGGCAAGAGATGTACACGATCCTTGGGCATTAGAGATTGTAGCCCAGGGATACCTTCTAGAATTCAAGGACTCTCCTCCAAGGGGAAAGTTCCACATTTCACGTCTGTCTACAGATCAGACAAAGAAAGAGGCGTTTTTACGCTGTGTAGAAGATCTACATACAATGGGAGTGATCCACCCAGTTCCAATTGCAGAACAAGGACTGGGGTTTTACTCAAACCTGTTTGTGGTTCCCAAAAAAGAAGGAACTTTCAGACCAATTCTGAATCTCAAAATTCTAAACAAATTCCTCAGAGTCCCATCATTCAAGATGGAGACCATTTGGACAATCTTACCAATGATCCAGCAGGGTCAATATATGACTACCGTGGATCTAAAGGATGCATATCTGCACATTCCTATCCACAAAGATCATCACCAGTTTCTCAGGTTCGCCTTTCTGGACAAGTATTTTCAGTTTGTGGCTCTTCCTTTCGGGTTGGCCACTGCTCCCAGAATTTTCACAAAGGTGCTAGGGTCCCTCCTGGCGGTTCTAAGACCGCGGGGCATAGCAGTGGCGCCTTACCTAGACGACATCTTAATTCAGGCGTCAACTTTCCAAAGAACCAAGTCTCACACAGAGATTGTATTGGCCTTTCTTAGGTCTCACGGATGGAAGGTGAACATCAAAAAGAGTTCTCTCTCCCCCCTCACAAGAGTTCCATTCCTTGGAACCCTGATAGACTCGGTAAAAATGAAAATATTTCTGACGGAGGTCAGAAAGCTAAAACTCTTATCTACTTGCCGAGCTCTTTATTCCATTCCTCGGCCATCTGTGGCTCAGTGCATGGAGACAATCGGACTAATGGTTGCGGCAATGGACATAGTCCCTTTTGCTCGGATAACCTCAGACCACTGCAACTATGCATGCTCAAAGAGTGGAATGGGGATTATGCAGATTTGTCTCCTCAAATTCAGTTGGACCGGGAGACCAGAGATTCTCTTCTCTGGTGGTTGTCTCAGGATCACCTGTCTCAAGAAATATGTTTCCGCAGGCCAGAGTGGATCATCGTAACGACCGACGCCAGTCTGTTAGGATGGGGTGCGGTCTGGGACTCCCTGAAAGCTCAGGGCTTATGGTCTCGGGAAGAAACTCTTCTCCCGATAAACATTCTGGAACTGAGGGCGATAATTTGACGCTCTTCAGGCATGGCCTCAACTAGCGGCGGCCAAATTCATCAGATTTCAGTCGGACAACATCACGACTGTAGCTTACGTCAATCATCAGGGGGGAACAAAGAGTTCCCTAGCGATGATGGAAGTAACCAAAATAATCAGGTGGGTGGAGGATCACTCCTGCCATCTCTCAGCAATTCACATCCCAGGAGTAGACAACTGGGAGGCGGATTTTCTAAGTCGTCAGACTTTTCACCCGGGGGAGTGGGAACTCCACCCGGAGGTATTTGCCCAGCTGACTCAGCTATGGAGCACCCCAGAGTTGGATCTGATGGCGTCCCGTCAGAACACCAAACTTCCTCTCTACGGGTCCAGGTCCCGGGATCCCAAGGCGGTATTGATAGATGCTCTAGCAGCGCCTTGGTCCTTCAATCTGGCTTATGTTTTTCCACCGTTTCCTCTCCTCCCGTGTCTGGTTGCCAGAATCAAGCAGGAGAAGGCTTCAGTGATTCTGATAGCGCCTGCGTGGCCACGCAGGACTTGGTATGCAGACCTAGTGGACATGTCATCTGTCCCACCATGGACACTGCCAATGAGGCAGGGTCTTCTAATTCAGGGTCTGTTCAAGCATCCAAATTTAGTTTCTCTACGTCTGACTGCTTGGAGATTGAATGCTTAATTCTATCAATGCGTGGGTTCTCTGAGTCAGTTATAGATACTCTGATTCAGGCTAGAAAGCCTGTCACCAGGAAAATCTACCATAAGATATGGCGGAAATATCTTTGTTGGTATGAATCCAAGGGTTACTCATGGAGTAAGATTAGGATCCCCAGGATATTGTCCTTTCTCCAAGAAGGACTGGAGAAAGGATTGTCAGCTAGTTCCTTAAAAGGACAAATGTCTGCTTTGTCTATCCTGTTACACAAGCGTCTGGCAGAGGTACCAGACGTTCAAGCGTTTGCTCAGGCTTTAGTCAGAATCAAGCCTGTCTATAAACCTGTGGCTCCGCCATGGAGTTTGAATCTAGTTCTTTCAGTTCTTCCAGGGGTTCCGTTTGAACCTTTACATTCCATAGACATTAAGTTGTTATCTTGGAAAGTTTTGTTTTTGGTAGCTATCTCTTCTGCTCGAAGAGTTTCAGAATTATCTGCCTTACAGTGTGATTCACCTTACCTGGTGTTCCACGCAGATAAGGTAGTTTTCCATACCAAGCCTGGTTTTCTTCCTAAAGTTGTTTCTAACAAGAATATTAACCAGGAAATAGTTGTTCCTTCTCTGTGTCCTAATCCATCTTCGAAGAAGGAACGTCTATTACACAATCTTGATGTAGTTTGTGCTTTAAAGTTCTATTTACAAGCAACTAAGGATTTCAGACAAACATCTTCCTTGTTTGTTATCTATTCTGGTAAGAGGAGAGGTCAGAAAGCGACTGCTACCTCTCTTTCCTTTTGGCTGAAAAGCATTATCTGTTTGGCCTATGAGACTGCTGGCCAGCAGCCTCCTGAAAGAATTACTGCTCATTCTACCAGAGCAGTGGCTTCCACATGGGCTTTCAAAAATGAGGCTTCTGTTGAACAGATTTGTAAGGCAGCGACTTGGTCTTCACTGCATACTTTTGCCAAATTTTACAAATTCAATACTTTTGCTTCTTCGGAGGCTATTTTGGGGAGAAAGGTTTTGCAAGCAGTGGTGCCTTCCGTTTAGGTTACCTGACTTGTTCCCTCAATTCATCCGTGTCCTAAAGCTTTGCTATTGTATCCCACAAGTAAAGGATGAATCCGTGGACTGGATACACCTTGCAAGAGAAAACAGAATTTATGCTTACCTGATAAATTACTTTCTCTTGCGGTGTATCCAGTCCACGGCCCGCCCTGGCATTTAAGTCAGGTAAAAAATTTTTTGTTTAAACTACAGTCACCACTGCACCCTATGGTTTCTCCTTTTTCTTCCTAACCTTTGGTTGAATGACTGGGGGGTGGAGCTAGAGGGGGAGCTATATGGACAGCTTTGCTGTGTGCTCTCTTTGCTACTTCCTGTAGGGAATGAGAATATCCCACAAGTAAAGGATGAATCCGTGGACTGGATACACCGCAAGAGAAAGTAATTTATCAGGTAAGCATAAATTAATTTTTTTGTGTTTCTAGAGAGTTTCTGCCTGTCTTACCTTGTGCTTCAAATACTTTGATTCATAACAACAGGATTTCTGCTACAACTTTAGCTCTCTTGAAAATTCTGATTACCTTCTTTGTTTGAACAAATCTTTGATTTAAGACTTTTGTATTTCTGCTGAAAGCAAACAGACTGCTGACTGAGATTTGATCTACACTGTATATACTGCTTGATTATTTAATTAGATTTAAAACTTTTGTGTTACTGCTTCTAAAAGGAAAAAAAGGCTCTTTATTTTTATTTTATTTTTTTAAATTGGGTCCTGCTTGCATTTTTGGTCATCATCTAGAGCCTTACCTTACTTTTCCATCTAAAGGGGAGGAGAGTCCACGACGTCATTCATTACTTTTTGGAATAAAGAACCTGGCCACCAGGAGGAGGTAAGGACACCCCAGCCAAAGGCTTAAATACCTCCCCCACTCCCCTCATCCCCCAATCATTATTTGCCTTTTGTCACAGGAGGATGGCAGAGAAGTGCCAAAGATTCTGAGTAATCTCTTATGGAGGGCAGTACTCTTCAGAATGGGACTGCAGTTTTAAGTAGTCCTGTCAGCCTCTCAGTGAGAGCCTGGGTGAAAGTTAGAGTCCGGAGATGCAGGGAGAGTCTTTCTGCGAAACCATCCTGACTCATATTAACAGCTCCACAAGCAATCAGCGTTGATGAGTTTCGCTGCCTGCTTTCTGCACTCAAGGCCATGTCAGGAGCGATGCTTCTACCTGTCGCACTTTAAGAGCTGTGTTCCTTTTCCACGGCATAGATTCTGGTAAGATTGTTTCATTTTTTTTATACATAATGATAACACAGAAGACAGGGTCACAGTGTGGCGCCTTTTATTTTATGTAATCAAGGGTTTATATTCCTGGAAAGGGGATTATTGAACAGGGGGGGTGTTATACATTATATTGTTTGTGTTATTGCTGCGTTATGTGCGAGATGAGGGTCTGGCAATGGTGGAAATTTCAGGTTGACTTCCGGGAGTATTGCGCAGCTGGTTTTGGCGCGGTTTCTCCTTAGTGCAGGGGCGGTCCTGCGAGGCATCCCATGTGACCGGGTGTGGCGGTCTCCACTTCCTCTGTTGATCAGCGGCGCAGGAGACAAAGCGGTTTCTGTAGTCCGGGTCATAGGAGGTGGTGAGTGCCCCAGCCATTGGAGGTATAAAGGTGCATGCTAAGTTAATCTAGTCCATAATAAAAGTGCAAGCTATGGAGGACTCTGACGCGTTAGAGCAGTGCTTGACAAATGTGTTTAAAAATTAGGAGCCAGTAACAATTTTTAGGAGCCAGGCATATTTTTAGGAGCCAGACCGTTGAATTTGTATATAGATATATGGAGAATAACCCCAAAATATAGGAGCCGGGGTAAAATTCTATGAGCCAGTGGCTACCAGGCTCCTGGGTTTGTCGAGCCCTGCGGTACTCCCTCTTAAACAAAGTCTTATTCCTGCGTTTATTGTGAGGAGGTTTTTGTAGATCAGCCTGCTCAACTATGTTCCACATGCCTCGATAAAGTTGCGACATCTAAAAATAAAAGGATGTCTAGTACTACTGAGCCGTCCACCTCTGTGGGTTCCCCATCCCGTGAGGTGAATTCCCTACTTTCATCTCAGAGTGCACATGCAGCGCCCCAGGGTCCAACCATTACTCTTACGGGAGAGATTCGTTGGCAGTCAGATTTTGCGGATCAACTGCAAACGGCGGTATCGAAAGTGATCCATGCCTTACCATGTTCTGCTAAGCGCAAGTGTAGGGCATATCATGGCGGCCCGGCCCAGGGGTTGCCTATGCCTATGGAAATATCAGAGGCGTTATACGATGACAAGGCCCACTCCGACGCTTCAGAGGAGGCTCTTTCTGGGTCGGAGTCCGTGTCATCTTATCCTTCGGCTGCGGAGGAGCCTGATTTTAGGTTTAGGATAGAGAATTTGTGCTTTTTGCTGAAGCAAGTGCTTGCTTCTCTGGAGGTTCTGGAACCAAAGCATCCGGAGGAACCTTCTACTCCTAAGCTTGATAAGGTATACGAGGATAGGGTGGTGCCTCAGACCTTCCTGGTTCCTGTTAAAATGGCTAATATTATTAAGAATGAATGGGAGCGATTAGGTTCTTCCTTTTCCCCTTCTTCTTTTAAGGAACTGTTCCCCGTCCCGGACTCTCAGCTCGAACTGTGGGGGACTGTCCCTAAGGTGGATGGTGCTATTTCCACGCTCGCAAAGCGGAAAACTATTCCTCTCGAGGATAGTTCGTCGTTTAAAGATCCCATGGATAAAAATATGAAAAACATTTTAAGGAAAATGTTTCAGCACACAGGGTTTGTTTTTCAACTGGCAGCGGCTGTAGCCACGGTTTCCGGAGCTGCGACATATTAATGTGAATCCCTGTGTGATATGGTAGAGAGGGAGCCTTCCATCAACGAGATATAGGCCAATATGCAAATTATTCGCCTGAATGCAAAGGTTTTAGGATTCTCTGTTTAAGATTGCAGGGCTCTGTGGCTAAAGTCTTGGTCTGCGGACATGACCTCTAAGTCAAGGCTGTTGTCTCTGCTTTTTCAAGGAAAGATTCTGTTTGGTCCAGGATTGGATTCGATCATATCTACAGTTACGGGAGGCAAGGGAGCTTTCCTATCAGGATAAGAAGACTAAGCCTAAAGGATCTACTTTTCAGCCCTTTCGTGCGCACAGCACCAGCAGCCCGCTGTGAAAGCGGATCAGTCCAAGGGAACTTGGAAGCCTGCTCAGTCTTGGAACAAGTCCAAGCAGAACAAGAAGCCCGCCGAGACAAAATCGGCATGAAGGGGCGGCCCCCGACCGGTCTCCAGACCAAGTAGGGGCAGATTGTCTGTCTCTCTTCTCCAAATAAATATAAGTCAATATTATTGTGAGATGTTTATCCCAATCTTATTTGAACTATGTAAGTATATTTAGCAGACAGAAGTTTTTATTTAAACTTAAAAGCATATTTAACAGGCAAAGTTTTTTGCAGCATAAATATAAGTCAGTATTATTGCAAGATGTTTATCCCAATTTTATTTTAACTATGTAAGTATATTTAGCAGACAGAAGTATTTATAAATATGCTATAAATAAGTGGACTTAAGTGGTTGGATGTGCACCAATACTTTTTTGTTGTTTTGTAATTGTTTTGGTCACTTTGGTAGCACTCCCACAATACAGGGAGTGCAGAATTATTAGGCAAGTTGTATTTTTGAGGATTAATTTTATTATTGAACAACAACCATGTTCTCAATGAACCCAAAAAACTCATTAATATCAAAGCTGAATAGTTTTGGAAGTAGTTTTTAGTTTGTTTTTAGTTATAGCTATTTTAGGGGGATATCTGTGTGTGCAGGTGACTATTACTGTGCATAATTATTAGGCAACTTAACAAAAAACAAATATATACCCATTTCAATTATTTATTTTTACCAGTGAAACCAATATAACATCTCAACATTCACAAATATACATTTCTGACATTCAAAAACAAAACAAAAACAAATCAATGACCAATATAGCCACCTTTCTTTGCAAGGACACTCAAAAGCCTGCCATCCATGGATTCTGTCAGTGTTTTGATCTGTTCACCATCAACATTGCGTGCAGCAGCAACCACAGCCTCCCAGACACTGTTCAGAGAGGTGTACTGTTTTCCCTCCTTGTAAATCTCACATTTGATGATGGACCACAGGTTCTCAATTGGGTTCAGATCAGGTGAACAAGGAGGCCATGTCATTAGATTTTCTTCTTTTATACCCTTTCTTGCCAGCCACGCTGTGGAGTACTTGGACGCGTGTGATGGAGCATTGTTATGCATGAAAATCATGTTTTTCTTGAAGGATGCAGACTTCTTCCTGTACCACTGCTTGAAGAAGGTGTCTTCCAGAAACTGGCAGTAGGACTGGGAGTTGAGCTTGACTCCATCCTCAACCCGAAAAGGCCCCACAAGCTCATCTTTGATGATACCAGCCCAAACCAGTACTCCACCTCCACCTTGCTGGCGTCTGAGTCGGACTGGAGCTCTCTGCCCTTTACCAATCCAGCCACGGGCCCATCCATCTGGCCCATCAAGACTCACTCTCATTTCATCAGTCCATAAAACCTTAGAAAAATCAGTCTTGAGATATTTCTTGGCCCAGTCTTGACGTTTCAGCTTGTGTGTCTTGTTCAGTGGTGGTCATCTTTCAGCCTTTCTTACCTTGGCCATGTCTCTGAGTATTGCACACCTTGTGCTTTTGGGCACTCCAGTGATGTTGCAGCTCTGAAATATGGCCAAACTGGTGGCAAGTGGCATCTTTGCAGCTGCACGCTTGACTTTTCTCAGTTCATGGGCAGTTATTTTGCGCCTTGGTTTTTCCACACGCTTCTTGCAACCCTGTTGACTATTTTGAATGAAACGCTTGATTGTTCGATGATCACGCTTCAGAAGCTTTGCAATTTTAAGAGTGCTGCATCCCTCTGCAAGATATCTCACTATTTTTGACTTTTCTGAACCTGTCAAGTCCTTCTTTTGACCCATTTTGCCAAAGGAAAGGAAGTTGCCTAATAATTATGCACACCTGATATAGGGTGTTGATGTCATTAGACCACACCCCTTCTCATTACAGAGATGCACATCACCTAATATGCTTAATTGGTAGTAGGCTTTCGAGCCTATACAGCTTGGAGTAAGACAACATGCATAAAGAGGATGATGTGGTCAAAATACTAATTTGCCTAATAATTCTGCACTCCCTGTATGTGTGTTAAGATTAAACAGTCCTTTTGTGGTGTGCTTAACCAAAAAAAAACCTAGTTGTATCTCTTCTCCAAAGCCTGGTTGCAGGACGTTCAGGACCCTTGGGTTCTGGAGGTTGTCGCCCAGGGTTACAGGAAAGGATTCAGTTCCCATCCGCCCAGGGACAGATTCCTCCTGTCAAACCTGTCTTCAAGACCGGAAAAGAGAGAGGCCTTTATAGAATCGTACCAGTAAGATTTGCGTTTCTGAACCAACACTTCCAGTTTGTGGGCCTTCCCTTTGGTCTGGCGACGGCCCCGAGAGTCATCACGAAAGTTCTGGGGGTGCTACTTGCAGTGGCCAGATCCAGGGGCATTGCTGTTGCACCCTATTTGGACAACATCCTAGTCCAGGCACCGTCATTCCGCCTCGCAGAGGATCATTCGAGGGCTCTTCTTTTCTTGCTCCAATCTCACGGTTGGAAGATAAACTCAGGAAAGAGTTCCCTGATTCCCAACAACATGGTGGAGTTCCTAGGCACGATAATAGACTCTATGTCCATGAAAATATTTCTCACAGATCAACTACGCAGGAAGATTGCGTCCACCTGTCTTGCCCTTCAGTCCTCCTCAAGCCCTTCAGTGTCTCAGTGTATGGAGATGATCGGGCTCATGGTCTCCTGCATAGACGTCATCCCTTTTGCCAGGTTACATGTCAGACCTATTCAATTGTGCATGTTGAGAACGTGGAATGGCGATCATTCAGGCGTGGCCTCCTCTGGGTCATTCAGCTTCATCAGATTCCAGACCGACAACATTACAGTGGTGGCTTACATCAACCATCAGGGGGTACAAGGAGCTCCCTAGCAATGAGGGAGGTGTCTCAAATTTTGAAGTGGGCGGAGTCCCACAGCTGCTTGCTTTCAGCGATCCACGTTCCAGGTGTGGACAACTGGGAAGCGGACCTTCTCAGCAGGCTATCCTTCCATCTGGGGGAATGGTCTCTTCACCCCAAAGTGTTTGCAGATATTTGTCTCAGATGGGGAACACCGGAGATAGATCTCATGGCATCCAGACTCAATTGCAAGCTACCCCAATATGGGTCGAGATCAAGGGATCCCCAGGCAGAGCTGATAGATGCCTTAGCGGTGCCTTGGGTATTCAGCCTAGCTTACATTTTTCCACTATTACCACTTCTACCTTGTGTAGTGGCACGCATCAAACAGAAGTGAGCTTCGGCCATCCTGATTGCTTCATCGTGGCCGCGGAGGACATGGTTTGCGGCTCTGGTGGGGATGTCATCCTCTCCGCCATGGAGGTTACCCTGTCGCAGGGACCTGCTTGAACAGGGTCCCTTTCAACATGAATATCTTGTTTCTCTGAGGCTGACTGCGTGGAGAATGAACGCTTAGTCTTGGACAAGAGAGGTTTTTCTGAAAGTGTGATTTACACTCTAGTTCAGGCAAGGAAGCCAGTCACTCGTCACATCTTCCATAAGGTGTGGAGGATTTACTTATCCTGGTGTGAGAAGCATGGATATCCTTGGCACAAGTTGAAGGTATCCAGGATTTTGTCCTTTCTCCAGGAGGGTTTGGAGAAGGGTTTTGCCACTAGTTCCATAAAGGGACAGATTTCGGCATTATCAGTCTTGTTGCACAGGAGACTCGCTGAGCTTCCTGACATTCGGTCTTTTGTTTTTTAGGCAGTCTACTCCCCCATGGAGCTTAAATTTGGTCCTTAAGGTATTGCAGAGGGTTCCGTTTGAGCTTATGCATTCCATTAACATTAAGATTCTGTCCTGGAAGTTTCTCTTCCTGTTGGCTTTTGCTTCGGCACGCAGAGTATCTGAGCTCGCTGCATTGCAATTTTACATGGTTTTTCATTGTGATAAGGTTGTTCTTCGCACTGGTTTGGAGTTTCTTCCCAAGGTGGTGTCTAACCGTAACATCAATCAGGAAATAATTGTCCCTCCTTTGTGTCCTAACCTTTTCTTCTTCTAAGGAGAGGTTACTTCATAACCTGGATGTAGTTCGTGCCTTGAAGTTCTATCCAGGCTACAAAGGATATTAGACAGTCTACATCTCTTTTTGTGGTGTATTCCGGGAAGCGCAAGGGGTAGAGACCCTCTACTACTTCTTTGTCTTTTTGGTTAAGGACATAAGCCTCTTCAGAGAATCACGGCTCATTCAACTAGAGCTGTGGCTTCGTCTTGGGCCTTCAAGAATGAGGCCTCTATGGAGCAAATTTGTAAGGCGGCTACCTGGTCCTCCTTACACACTTTTACAAAGTTTTACAAATTTGACGTTTTTGCTTCCTCGGAAGCTGCTTTTGGGCGAAAGGTTTTACAGGCTGTGGTGCCCTCAGATTAGGGTCCGCCTTTTTACCCTCCCGGTTTCATTTAGTGTCCTCTAAAGGTTGGGTATATGTTTCCCAAAAGTAATGAATGAAGGAGAAGAGTCCACGGCTCCCGCCCGTAACTCCGGTGGGTGGACCTAAATTTTAATTAATCTTTTGGCACCATTTATACCCTGATGTTTCTCCTACTGTTCTTTGTTCCCTCTGCAGAATGACTGGGAGTTGAGGGGAGTGGGAGAGGTATTTAAACCTTTGGCTGGGGTGTCTTTGCCTCCTCCTGGTGGCCAGGTTCTTTTTTCCCAAAAGTAATGAATGAAGCCGTGGACTCCCCTCCCCACGATGGAAATAAAATTATCAGGTAAGCATAATTTATGTTATTTCCATTTGTATGCTGGAGCACTAATATAATATTTTCTGTTTTAATGCAATTTTAAACAACTTTCCAATTTACTTTTATCATATTTGCTTTGTTCTCTTGGTATTCTTTGTTGAAAGCTAAACCTAGGTAGACTCATATGAAAATGTCTAAGCCCTTGAAGGCCAACTCTTATCTCTGTGCATTTTGAGTTTTCCACAGCTAGACAGTGATAGTTCATGTGTGCCATATAGATAATATTGTGCTCACTCCCATGGAGTTATTTATGAGTCTGCACTAATTGGCTAAAATCCAAGTCTGTCAAAAGAACTCTGCCGAGGCTTAGATGCAAGGTGATCACAGAGGTAAAAAGTATTTTAATATAACCGTTTTCGTTATGCAAAACTGGGGAATGGGGTAATAAAGGGATTATCTATAGTTTTAAACAATAAAAAAAAAATCCTTTAAGTGAATTTTTTTTTTTATCAAAGCGTGCAAAGTCTCACATGGAACCGTGAAAAAAGAACATCTAAAGCTGCAATCTATACACTAAGCTACAGATTGTTTGACAATTTAGTGTAGTTGTGAGCAAACTGACTGTAGCTTTGATCCTTGCATAGTCACTAAGTCTATAATGACTCCAATTAAAGTGACTCTTGATTAATAAGAAAGAGAACTCCTTTAAAATTCTTAAACTATATCTGTGAAGAAACAGTAGACTGTTGGTATGAAATACAGCTGAAGGAATAAAACTGAGTCTGAACCAACATGCCATCTAGGTATAGAGACAAAGAACTACATCAAATCTTATTACAGAAAAGAGAGTTCCTACAACATTCATAAAAATTCTGAGAGCTGTAGATAAACCTAACAGAAGAGCCACTAACAAGTTTGTTCTGAAAGGTAAATCTTAGAAACTGGAGATGGTCTAGGAATAGCAAGGTAGACTAATTAAATGTAGACCCTGTTGAATAAGGGGTGTAATTGACTAGATTGTTACTATTTTGAAATAGGAATTTTATTTAAAGTCTTTAAGTCCAGTGTATGTCAAAAAAATCTCTCTTTCTTGTTAATAATGAAAAAGGATAGACTAAAATTTACAGCCATAAAAGTCTTTTGGAACATGAGACAGAAGACACCTTGATTTGAAACATATTCTATAACCCTGGGAAACTATAGTTAGAAACGAGAGAACTTGGACAGACTATGATATGCCTTATAAAAAAGGCATAAACTGCCCCCTACCAGAAAATAATCTAGAGTTGGGCCGTAACTTCATGCTGATTTGGAAGTTGAAGAAGGCTCATAGAATACTTGGCCCTGTTCCAACTGGAATTGAAATTCCAAGAAGATTCAGGTCACTGTAAGGAGGAAGATTTTTGGTTCCTAGATTGACAAAAAATAACTATTTGTTCTATTTTTCCTTTAGACTTCTTGTCCTGAGGGAGAAAAGTACAATTTCTTCCAGACATAGTGGAAATGATAACGTCAAGACCTTGCCCAAATAGATTCTTCCTTGAAAAAGGAAAGATATAAATCTGTCTTTGGACATCCTGTTTGCTGATAATGACTTAAATCATAAAGCCCTTCTGGTCAGCATTGCTAAAGTCATTAACTTAATTTAAAATTGAATTATGTAAAAAATGGGACACAAATCTTTTTAGAAGTTTCAAACTATTTTGAAAATCTTCATCCACAGAGTCTTCTGAGATTTGCTCAAATAAATTGTTGCAAACCAAGGAGCAGACACAACTGCTACAGAAGCAGTGCTTGCTGAAAAAGCCTTTGAATGAAAGGTTACCAATTATGGGCAAGATTACATATGCGGTGTCGCCCGCAAAAGACGGGGATGCCGGTTTTTACACGGTTTTGGTATGACATATATGGCGCCGCATATAAATGCGTGTATATTTAACTCGTCGAACGCTAGTTTTACTCCCATAAGCTAACATACTGTAGAACCGCATCGCAAAACGGTATTGCATATCCAGCGCAAGGACTTAAGCGGCAAAAATGGATACATTTTACTCCATTTTCATATCACCACACATAGGCAGGCCCAGCAAGCCTTGCTCTGAAAATATGAGCACCGTAACTCCCGTAACTGCCTGAAAATATTAACTAACACCTAAGGCATGCGCGATATCTACCTGTCGACCGCAATCCCCCACCGCAATAACTAATAAAGTATATTAACCCCTAATCTGCCATTAACCAGCATCACAATAAACATAATAAATGTATTAGCCCCTAATCCGCCATTAACCCACATCGCAATAAACCTAATAAATGTATTACCCCCTAATCCACCATTAACCCACAACGTAATAAACCTAATTAAACTATTAACCCCTAATCCGTCATTAACCCACAACGCAATAATCCTAATAAATCTATTAACCCTTATTCCGCCAAACCCCCACAACGCAAATAACTAAATTACTAAAACCCCTAAATTAAACCCAATTACCTAAATTGAAAAAATTCTAACTTACAATTAAAATAAAAAAGCTAACATTACTTAAAAATACAAAACCTAAAATTAAATTAATCTAAGATTACAAAAAATAAGTCTTACATTACATAAAATAAACAAAATGATCAAAAATAAAAAAAAATAAACCTAATCCCTATGAAAATAAAAAAGCTCCCCCCCAAAAAAAAAACACCCCCTAATCTAATACTAAACTACCAATAACCCTTAAAAGGGCCTTTTGTATGACATTGCCCTAAGTTAAACAGCTCTTTTACCTTACAAAATACTAAGTCCCCCCTCTAACAGAAACCCCCCATCAAACCCCCAAGAATAAAAAAAAACTAACACTAAAAAATCCTAAACTACCCGTTGCCCTTAAAGGGGCATTTGTATGGGCATTGCCCTTAAAAGGGCATTCAGCTCTTTTACTGCCCTTAAAATGGCATTCAGCTCTTAAAGAGTGCCCAATTAAACCCCTAATCTTAAAAAAAAAAAATGCCTAAGTCTAACCCCAAAATAGGTACTCGCCGTTCCTGAAGTCCGGCGGTGAAGTCTTCTTCCAAGCGGCCAACATCTTCCAAGCAGGAACCTCTTCCTTTTTCATCCAGGACCAAGCCGGAGCAGAGCGGAGATGAGCACGGAGTAGTACCGGTGACCGCGGAGCCATGGAGTGTGTAGGATCCACTTTGTATGATCGCCGCCGTACACTGAATAGTGAATTCAAGGTACACTTTTAAATATGGCGTCCCTTGCATTCCCATTGGCTGATTTGATTCTTCAAATTCAATTCAGCCAATAGAATTATAGCTACTGAAATCCTATTGGCTGATTTTACGGGAGATTTAATTTTATTTTTTTCTTCTTAGGCGCCAGCAGTTTCTAAAGTGCCGTAAGTCACTGTCGACTCCAGAAATTTGTATTTACACACATTTCTGGACATCGCTAGTTTATCCTACTTACGGCACTTTATGAACTGCTGGCGCCGTATATGTGATTCACCGATGTTCAAGGGAAATTTACGGGTGACGCGGGTTTCAGCAGTTATGCTGAAGCCTGCGCCGCATATGTAATCTTGCCCTATATGTCCTTATGGCTCCTGAAAAAAATATTATACTCTAATGGAATAGTCATCATAAAAAGCTCGCCTTCAGAAAACAACCTGAGTAGTCTGAAAACTATAAGGACATCCTAAGGTGTTCTGATTTCTGATGATGCAGAAGAATCTGATAATGTAACTTTTGGATGACGTTCAGGCATATAACTTAGAGGAGGCATAGCCTCCAAAACTACAGAGCGCACAAACCTTTAAATCCTAGAGCGAAATCTGCATTACCTTGTACTGAGGAAACGGAGGGAGAAGAAATTCCTTTAGAGTCAAGTTCAGCATTAGACTGTGTCATGAAGACCAGATGATCTTAGGTTGTGAGAGGTTACATTTTTCTCTGTCTTAAAGGGGCATGAAACCCAAACATTTTCATACATGATTCAGATAGAGAATAAAATTTTAAATAACTTTCTAATTTACTTATATTTCTTTGTATCCTATGTTGAATGAGCAGTAAGGCACTACTGGGAGTTAGCTGAAAGCCAATCGCAAGAGACATATATGTGCAGCCATCAACCACCATATATGTGCAGCCATCAATCAGCAGCTTCTGATCCTACCCAAGTATTATTTTTAACAAAGGATAGAAAGAGGATTAAACAAATTAGATAATAGAAATAAATTAGAAAGGTATTTAAAATGGTATGCTCTGAATCATGAAAGAAAAAAAATGGATTTCATGCCCCATTAATTATTTTGTCTTTCCAGATGAGTATTCCTGTTTTTTTTTTCCACTTTAAAACAGACCCCCTGTCGTAAATAGTTACTAAGTTTAACTTGAGCAAACTTAATTACATATATCCAGAGACCTGGTACCTCAAGTTAATTTATGGGGCAAAGATGTCAACACAAAGTGACAGAAAACAGTATCGCTATCAAGATACAAACCTTAGGTCAATTAGAGCTGAAGCACTGTGATATCTTAAGACATGCTTTAATCACTTTTATGTTACAGGGTGACCACATTTGACAGACATGTCATGTTATGTATCAAAATAATCCTCATTATGTCACAATGTGATTGCTTATAAGGGTATATGTATTGGATATACATAACTAAAATTATAAGTTATCCCTTAACTTCAGCCAGGTTTACAATGTATCTTATGGCGTTCAATAAAAAAGGCGTGACTATCTTCCTTGCCCACTTTGGAAGAGGCCTAGTCAAAAACCTGACCTCAGGAAAACTTTTATTTATTTGAGATTTCCGCAAAATAATATTGTCATTCTATTTCGGAGTCTGCGGGCAATAGCGTGCCTGGCCATTTCAATTCAGATTTGCACAACCAACATGATTATATTAATATACTTTATAACCTTTAAACCTCTAAATTTCTGTCTGTTTCTAAGTCACTACAGACAACCTCTTATCACATGCTTTTTTTATTAGCTTTTTCCAACAGGTGAGTGCTAGTTCATGTGAGCCATATAGATAATATTGTGCTCACGCCCGTGGCTTGTGGCAGACACTGCACTAATTGGCTTAAATGCAAGTCAATAGATAATAAATAAAAGGTCATGTGATCAGGGGGTTGTCAGAAGATGCTTAGATACAAGGTAATCACAGAGTTAAAAAGTGTATTAAAGTGAATATCAATTTTCATGATAAAGTTCACAGTTTTTAAAAAACTATTAAAAACAGGGGGCACTTTCATTCATGAAAATCTACATTGCACCGGATTTTACAAATACTTACCTTCTTCTCCTGAAACGCCGGATCGCCGATCCCACACCTGCAGGTCCTCTGTACTTAGTCAGCAATGATGAAACCGTCTCTCTCCAATCACGGCTTCCCCCCAGGAGCGTTCATCTGGTGAGGCCACGGCGTGATTGGAAGAAGCCGCTTTCATCATTGTGTGTAAGTACTACAGGAAGAAGCAGGCAGGGGGATCGGCGATCCGGCGTTTCAGGAAAATCCGGTGCAATGTTAAAGGGACACTAAACCCAATATTTTTCTTTCATGATTCAGATAGAGCATGCAATTTTAAGCAACTTTATAATTTACTCCTATTAATTTTTCTTCGGTCTCTTGCTATCTTTATATGAAAAAGAAGGCATCTAAGCTTTTTTCTTGGTTCAGATCTCTGGACAGCAGATTTTGATTGGTGGATGAATTTATCCACCAATCAGCAAGGACAACCTAGGTTGTTCACCAAAAATGGGCCGGCATCTAAACTTACATTCTTGCATTTCAAATAAAGATACCAAGAGAATAAAAAAATGTGATAATAGGAGTAAATTAGAAAGTTGCTTAAAATGCCATGCTCTATCTGAATCACAAAAGAAAAAAATTGGGTTCAGTGTCCCTTTAACTTTCATGAATGCAAGTGCCCCTGTTTTTAATAGGTTTTTATAAACCGGGCACTTTATCATGAAAGTTGACATTCACTTTAAAGTGAATGTAAATTTTGATGCTAAAGTGCCCGGTTTTTAATAATTCGATTAAAAACAGGGGCACTTTAATTAATCAAAATTTACATTTCACTCCTGTTGAGAAAAAAAACTTACCTTTTAATCTTCACAGCAGCTCCAGCTTCTTCCGCCTGTCGCAAAGCCTATTCCTAGGTCTAAAATGAGGAATCCGGCTTCCTCCAATCACGGCATTGAATCAGACACTGATTTCCCCCGGGGGGAGGGGGAGCCGTGATTGGAGGATGACCTAGCCATCATTTCTGACGTCAAAAATGGCTTGCAACGACTGGAGGAAGCTGGAGTTGCTTAAAATGCCATGCTCTATCTGAATCACAAAAGAAAAAAATTGGGTTCAGTGTCCCTTTAACTTTCATGAATGCAAGTGCCCCTGTTTTTAATAGGTTTTTAAAAACCGGGCACTTTATCATGAAAGTTGACATTCACTTTAAAGTGAATGTCAATTTTGATGCTAAAGTGCCCGGTTTTTAATAATTCGATTAAAAACAGGGGCACTTTAATTAATCAAAATTTACATTTCACTCCTGTTGAGAAAAAAAACTTACCTTTTAATCTTCACAGCAGCTCCAGCTTCTTCCGCCTGTCGCAAAGCCTATTCCTAGGTCTAAAATGAGGAATCCGGCTTCCTCCAATCACGGCATTGAATCAGACACTGATTTCCCCCGGGGGGAGGGGGAGCCGTGATTGGAGGATGACTTAGCCATCATTTCTGACGTCAAAAATGGCTTGCAACGACTGGAGGAAGCTGGAGCTGCTGTGAAGATTAAAAGGTAAGGTTTTTTTGTTTTTTTTTCTCAACAGGAGTAAAATGTAAATTTTGATGAATTAAAGTGCCCCTGTTTTTAATTGAATTTTTAAAAACCGGGCACTTTAGCATCAAAATTGACATTCACTTTAATATAACTATGTTTTCTGTGCAAAACTGGGGAATGGGTAATAAAGGGATTATCTTTTTTTTTTAACAATACATTTTTTTGAGTTGACTGAGTTTGAACCAGGTTAACGAAAGAAACTAGTAATTTTTAGATAGATTTTTGCCAAATTGTGTTTGTTTTTTTATTTGTTAGTCTGGTGTGTTTTTTTAGGATTTTCCATATAATTATCTTTAAAGTGGTGGCAGCAGAGATATTTTAGTGTGGGTGGCATTAAAGGGGAGTTTGGGTATTGTTCTGGGTCTAGTACAGACAAGAGAGTGTTTGTTATCCTTTGTACCCACTGAATTAAGTCACAGGCTTAACTGGAGTGGCTAGACTGTGACAAACAGGTTAAGGTGAAAAGGGTCAGTTAACCCTTTCTGTGACAGACTGGTGACTGTGCAGGGTTGGTTAAACCCAGTACTTCAAACTGTTTAAATGCCTAATGTGATCGGTTCAAGAATTGCAAAGCTAAACTGATAACAATGCTGCAAAATAGAAAATGCACTTGTGCATACTTAGAGGAGGCATATCCACCTTTTAAATACTGGAGCAAAATTCGAAGCACTTCCTTGCTTTAGATTCCTTTAGAGGCAAGAGCACATTAGACTTTTGTGAATAATTATATTTAAAATCTTGATATATATGATAAATATTATTATCATTTATTTGTATAGCGCTGCAAAATTCTGTAGCGCTTGGTACAATGATAAAGGTATACAATGACAAGGATTTGTGATAAAATACAAAACATAACACAACTAAACAAATCTAGTACAAAAGGCAGAGGGCCCTGCTTTGGAGAGCTCACAGCCTACAGGTTTAAGGTGCAGAGACATAAGGTTGGGGTAGCTTGTCACATCGGTTGTAGTTGCAGAAGTGAGTCAGGCAGTTCATGTATTAGTTTGGTTAGGATGAGAGATGGAGGAGAGATGGTAGCCTCTCTGAATAGGTGGGTTTTCAAGGAGCATCAGAAGCTATACAAGGTTGGAAACAGTCTTATGGAGTGAGGTAGAGTTCCAGAGGACAGGAGCAGCACGTGAGAAGTCTTGGAGACGGGAGTGGGACGTAGAAATAGCAGGAGTGGGAAGACGTAGGTTGATCGAAGAGGACGAAATGGGGAATATTTCATTATGAGAGAGGAAATATAGTTTGAGGTTAGACTGTTGTGTGCTTTGTAATTTAGGGTTAACACTTTAAATTATATTCTGGAGTGTATGGTGAGCCAGTGTAGAGACTGGCAGAGCGGAGCAGCTAATGTAGCTTGTCGAATTAGGTGGATGAGTCTAGCAGAAGCATTCATAATAGATTGGAGAGAGGAGAGGCAGTGTTTCGGAAGACCATTTAGAAGTAGATTGCAATAATCAATGCATGACAAAATGAGGAAATTATTATTTTTGTAGTTTTTTGAATAAGGAAGGAACGAATTCTGGAAATGTTGCATAGGTGTGCATGGCAGGATTTGATAAGCTTGTATATGTGGGTTGAATGTGAGTTCTGAGTCAAGTGTGACCCCAAGACAGTGGACCTGGGGTGAGGTGTTGAGAATAGAGTCTCCAACCATCAGAGAAATGTGTTGGATGCCTCGAAGAGGGGGGAATAAGAAGCAGTTCAGTTTTGGACAGATTGAGTTGGAGGTAGTGTGAAGACATCCGAGAGGAAATTGCAGAGAGGCAGTTGGAAATCTGGTTGAGTAAAGAGGGAGAGATATCAGGAGAGGAATGATGGATTTGGGTATCATCAGCATATAAGTGGTCCTGGAATCCAAAGGAGGCTATAATTTTTCCAAGGGAGGATGTATAGAGAGAGAAAAGCAAGGGACTCAAGACAGAGCCTTGCGGTACTCCAACTGAGAGAGGCATAGGGTTATAAGATATGTTGTTAAAGGAAACTGAAAACGAAAACGAACGGTCTGTGTCTCTGATGCCAAATGAATGTAGTATTTCTCCAACATAGGTGTGTCCGGTCCACGGCGTCATCCTTACTTGTGGGATATTCTCTTCCCCAACAGGAAATGGCAAAGAGCCCAGCAAAGCTGGTCACATGATCCCTCCTAGGCTCCGCCTACCCCAGTCATTCTCTTTGCCGTTGTACAGGCAACATCTCCACGGAGATGGCTTAGAGTTTTTTAGTGTTTAACTGTAGTTTTTCATTATTCAATCAAGAGTTTGTTATTTTCAAATAGTGCTGGTACGTACTATTTACTCAGAAACAGAAAAGAGATGAAGAATTCTGTTTGTATGAGGAAAATGATTTTAGCAACCGTAACTAAAATCCATGGCTGTTCCACACAGGACTGTTGAGAGCAATTAACTTCAGTTGGGGGAACAGTGTGCAGTCTCTTACTGCTTGAGGTATGACACATTCTAACAAGACGATGTAATGCTGGAAGCTGTCATTTTCCCTATGGGATCCGGTAAGCCATGTTTATTACGATTGTAAATAAGGGCTTCACAAGGGCTTATTTAAACTGTAGACTTTTTCTGGGCTAAATCGATTGATTATTAACACATATTTAGCCTTGAGGAATCATTTTATCTGGGTATTTTGATATAATAATATCGGCAGGCACTGTTTTAGACACCTTATTCTTTAGGGGCTTTCCCAAAGCATAGGCAGAGTCTCATTTTCGCGCCGGTGTTGCGCACTTGTTTTTGAGAGGCATGGCATGCAGTCGCATGTGAGAGGAGCTCTGATACTTATAAAAGACTTCTGAAGGCGTCATTTGGTATCGTATTCCCCTTTGGGTTTGGTTGGGTCTCAGCAAAGCAGATACCAGGGACTGTAAAGGGGTTTAAAGCTTAAAACGGCTCCGGTTCCGTTATTTTAAGGGTTAAAGCTTCCAAAATTGGTGTGCAATATTTTCAAAGCTTTAAGACGCTGTGGTGAAAATTTGGTGAATTTTGAACAATTCCTTCATGTTTTTTCGCAATTGCAGTAATAAAGTGTGTTCAGTTTAAAATTTAAAGTGACAGTAACGGTTTTATTTTAAAACGTTTTTTGTACTTTCTGATCAAGTTTATGCCTGTTTAACATGTCTGAACTACCAGATAGACTGTGTTCTGAATGTGGGGAAGCCAGAATTCCTATTCATTTAAATAAATGTGATTTATGTGATAATGACAATGATGCCCAAGATGATTCCTCAAGTGAGGGGAGTAAGCATGGTACTGCATCATTCCCTCCTTCGTCTACACGAGTCTTGCCCACTCAGGAGGCCCCTAGTACATCTAGCGCGCCAATACTCCTTACTATGCAACAATTAACGGCTGTAATGGATAATTCTGTCAAAAACATTTTAGCCAAAATGAACCCTTGTCAGCGTAAGCGTGGCTGCTCTGTTTTAGTTACTGAAGAGCATGACGACGCTGATATTAATATCTCTGAAGGGCCCCTAACCCAATCTGAGGGGGCCAGGGAGGTTTTGTCTGAGGGAGAAATTACTGATTTAGGGAACATTTCTCAGCAGGCTGAATCTGATGTGATTACATTTAAATTTAAATTGGAACATCTCCGCATTTTGCTTAAGGAGGTATTATCCACTCTGGATGATTGTGAAAATTTAGTCATCCCAGAGAAACTATGTAAAATGGACAAGTTCCTAGAGGTGCCGGGGCTCCCAGAAGCTTTTCCTATACCCAAGCGGGTGGCGGACATTGTTAATAAAGAATGGGAAAGGCCCGGTATTCCTTTCGTCCCTCCCCCCATATTTAAAAAATTGTTTCCTATGGTCGACCCCAGAAAGGACTTATGGCAGTCAGTCCCCAAGGTCGAGGGAGCGGTTTCTACTTTAAACAAACGCACCACTATTCCCATAGAGGATAGTTGTGCTTTCAAAGATCCTATGGATAAAAAATTAGAAGGTTTGCTTAAAAAGATGTTTGTTCAGCAGGGTTACCTTCTACAACCCATTTCATGCATTGTCCCTGTCACTACTGCCGCATATTTCTGGTTTGATGAACTGCTTAAGGTGCTCGATAGTGACTCTCCTCCTTATGAGGAGATTATGGACAGAATCAATGCTCTCAAATTGGCTAATTCTTTCACTCTAGACGCCTCTTTGCAATTGGCTAAGTTAGCGGCTAAGAACTCTGGGTTTGCTATTGTGGCGCGCAGAGCGCTTTGGTTGAAATCTTGGTCGGCTGATGCGTCTTCCAAGAACAAGCTACTAAACATTCCTTTCAAGGGGAAAACGTTGTTTGGTCCTGACTTGAAAGAGATTATCTCTGATATCACTGGGGGTAAGGGCCACGCCCTTCCTCAGGATCGGCCTTTCAAGGCAAAAAATAGACCTAATTTTCGTCCCTTTCGTAAAAACGGACCAGCCCAAGGTGCTACGTCCTCTAAGCAAGAGGGTAATACTTCTCAGGCCAAGCCAGCTTGGAGACCAATGCAAGGCTGGAACAAGGGAAAGCAGGCCAAGAAACCTGCCACTGCTACCAAGACAGCATGAAATATTGGCCCCGATCCGGGACCGGATCTGGTGGGGGGCAGACTCTCTCTCTTCGCTCAGGCTTGGGCAAGAGATGTTCTGGATCCTTGGGCGCTAGAAATAGTCTCCCAGGGTTATCTTCTGGAATTCAAGGGACTTCCCCCAAGGGGGAGGTTCCACAGGTCGCAGTTGTCTTCAGACCACATAAAAAGACAGGCGTTCTTACATTGTGTAGAAGACCTGTTAAAAATGGGAGTGATTCATCCTGTTCCATTAAGAGAACAGGGGATGGGGTTCTACTCCAATCTGTTCATAGTTCCCAAAAAAGAGGGAACGTTCAGACCAATCCTAGATCTCAAGATCTTAAACAAATTTCTCAAGGTCCCATCGTTCAAGATGGAAACCATTCGAACTATCCTTCCTTCCATCCAGGAAGGTCAATTCATGACCACGGTGGATTTAAAGGATGCGTATCTACATATTCCTATCCACAAGGAACATCATCGGTTCCTAAGGTTTGCATTCCTGGACAAACATTACCAGTTCGTGGCGCTTCCTTTCGGATTAGCCACTGCTCCAAGGATTTTCACAAAGGTACTAGGGTCCCTTCTAGCGGTGCTAAGACCAAGGGGCATTGCAGTAGTACCTTACCTGGACGACATTCTGATTCAAGCGTCGTCCCTTCCTCAAGCAAAGGCTCACACGGACATTGTCCTGGCCTTTCTCAGATCTCACGGCTGGAAAGTGAACGTGGAAAAGAGTTCTCTATCCCCGTCAACAAGGGTTCCCTTCTTGGGAACAATTATAGACTCCTTAGAAATGAGGATCTTTCTAACAGAGGCCAGAAAAACAAAGCTTCTGGACTCTTGTCGGATACTTCATTCCGTTCCTCTTCCTTCCATAGCTCAGTGCATGGAAGTGATCGGGTTGATGGTGGCGGCGATGGACATAGTTCCTTTTGCGCGCATTCATCTAAGACCATTACAACTGTGCATGCTCAGTCAGTGGAATGGGGACTATACAGACTTGTCTCCGAAGATACAAGTAAATCAGAGGACCAGAGACTCACTCCGTTGGTGGCTGTCCCTGGACAATCTGTCTCAAGGGATGATGTTCCACAGACCAGAGTGGGTCATTGTCACGACCGACGCCAGTCTGATAGGCTGGGGCGCGGTCTGGGGATCCCTGAAAGCTCAGGGTCTTTGGTCTCGGGAAGAATCTCTTCTACCGATAAATATTCTGGAACTGAGAGCGATATTCAATGCTCTCCAGGCCTGGCCCCAGCTTGCGAGGACCAGGTTCATACGGTTTCAATCAGACAACATGACGACTGTTGCGTACATCAACCATCAGGGGGGAACAAGGAGTTCCCTAGCGATGGAAGAAGTAACCAAAATTATTCTTTGGGCGGAGTCTCACTCCTGCCACCTGTCTGCTATCCACATCCCAGGAGTGGAAAATTGGGAAGCGGATTTTCTGAGTCGGCAGACATTGCATCCGGGGGAGTGGGAACTCCATCCGGAAATCTTTGCCCAAGTCACTCACCTGTGGGGCATTCCAGACATGGATCTGATGGCCTCTCGTCAGAACTTCAAAGTTCCTTGCTACGGGGCCAGATCCAGGGATCCCAAGGCGGCTCTAGTGGATGCACTAGTAGCACCTTGGACCTTCAAACTAGCTTATGTGTTCCCGCCATTTCCTCTCATCCCCAGGCTGATAGCCAGGATCAAGCAGGAGAGGGCGTCGGTGATCTTGATAGCTCCTGCGTGGCCACGCAGGACTTGGTATGCAGATCTGGTGAATATGTCATCGGCTCCACCTTGGAAGCTACCTTTGAGACGAGACCTTCTTGTTCAGGGTCCGTTCGAACATCCGAATCTGGTTTCACTCCAGCTGACTGCTTGGAGATTGAACGCTTGATTTTATCGAAGCGAGGATTCTCAGATTCTGTTATCGATACTCTTGTTCAGGCCAGAAAGCCTGTGACTAGAAAGATTTACCACAAAATTTGGAAAAAATATATCTGTTGGTGTGAATCTAAAGGATTCCCTTGGGACAAGGTTAAGATTCCTAGGATTCTATCCTTCCTTCAAGAAGGATTGGAAAAAGGATTATCTGCAAGTTCCCTGAAGGGACAGATTTCTGCCTTGTCGGTATTACTTCACAAAAAGCTGGCAGCTGTGCCAGATGTTCAAGCCTTTGTTCAGGCTCTGGTTAGAATCAAGCCTGTTTACAAACCTTTGACTCCTCCTTGGAGTCTCAATTTAGTTCTTTCAGTTCTTCAGGGGGTTCCATTTGAACCCTTACATTCCGTTGATATTAAGTTATTATCTTGGAAAGTTTTGTTTTTAGTTGCGATTTCTTCTGCTAGAAGAGTCTCAGAATTATCTGCTCTGCAGTGTTCTCCTCCTTATCTGGTGTTCCATGCAGATAAGGTGGTTTTACGTACTAAACCTGGTTTTCTTCCAAAAGTTGTTTCTAACAAAAACATTAACCAGGAGATTATCGTACCTTCTCTGTGTCCAAAACCAGTTTCAAAGAAGGAACGTTTGTTGCACAATTTGGATGTTGTTCGCGCTCTAAAATTCTATTTAGATGCTACAAAGGATTTTAGACAAACATCTTCCTTGTTTGTTGTTTATTCAGGTAAAAGGAGAGGTCAAAAAGCAACTTCTACCTCTCTCTCTTTTTGGATTAAAAGCATCATCAGATTGGCTTACGAGACTGCCGGACGGCAGCCTCCCGAAAGAATCACAGCTCATTCCACTAGGGCTGTGGCTTCCACATGGGCCTTCAAGAACGAGGCTTCTGTTGATCAGATATGTAGGGCAGCGACTTGGTCTTCACTGCACACTTTTACCAAATTTTACAAGTTTGATACTTTTGCTTCTTCTGAGGCTATTTTTGGGAGAAAGGTTTTGCAAGCCGTGGTGCCTTCCATTTAGGTGACCTGATTTGCTCCCTCCCTTCATCCGTGTCCTAAAGCTTTGGTATTGGTTCCCACAAGTAAGGATGACGCCGTGGACCGGACACACCTATGTTGGAGAAAACAGAATTTATGTTTACCTGATAAATTTCTTTCTCCAACGGTGTGTCCGGTCCACGGCCCGCCCTGGTTTTTTTAATCAGGTCTGATATTTTATTTTCTTTAACTACAGTCACCACGGTACCATATGGTTTCTCCTATGCAAATATTCCTCCTTAACGTCGGTCGAATGACTGGGGTAGGCGGAGCCTAGGAGGGATCATGTGACCAGCTTTGCTGGGCTCTTTGCCATTTCCTGTTGGGGAAGAGAATATCCCACAAGTAAGGATGACGCCGTGGACCGGACACACCGTTGGAGAAAGAAATTTATCAGGTAAACATAAATTCTGTTTTTTAGGAGGAGAGGATGGTCAACTGTGTCAAAAGCAGTGGACAGGTCAAGAAGAATTAGTAAGGAGTAATGGCCTTTTGCTTTAGCTAATAACAGGTCATTTGTTACTTTAGTAAGAGTGTTTTTTTTTTTTTGAGTGTTTAGGGCGGAAACCAGATTGTAGTGGATCAAGTAAGGGGGTAGTTGTGAGAAATTGAGTTAGCCGATTATAGACCAGTTGTTTCCAATAATTTTGAAGCAAGGGGAAGTAAGGAGACTGTTCAATAGTTAGAAGGGGTGGAGGGGTTAAGCATGATTGGCACATGCTTGAATGTATCAGGAAATGTGCCAGCGGTGAGAGATTGGTTAAAGAGATGAGTTAGGGTAGGGGTTAGTGAAGTAGAGAGAATAAGTTGTGAAGGAATAGGGTCAAGTGGGCAAGTTGTGAGATGAGCCAAAGATAGGAGTACAGATACTTCTTCCTCTGTTACAGGAGGGAATTGGCATAATGTTTTGTTAATAGAATGGGTGAGTAGGATTGCTGGGTTTGATGGGTGTGAGGTGCAGATATCTTTTCTAATGGTGTCAATTTTATTTTTGAAGTGATCAGCAATAATCTGAGCAGTGAGGTTGGTAGTGGGCGGGGGTGCAGGTGGACGTAGAAGGGAGTTAAAGGTTGAGAACCGCTTTCTGGGGTTGGATGCATGAGATGACACAAGGGAGGAGATAAATAGACATTAACGGGGGCGGAGCGAACGGCCAACTAAGATGGCCGCAATCCACTAAGGCTCTTCACCCAGTCCGGGTGTTGCACGCTATTTTAAGCCCAAACCAGCCTAACTGCACAGCATATGTCATGGACATGTTGCAAAGGGTGACAGGATCACAATGATATCCTTTATGGCTGCCAACGGAGTGCCTGTGCCGAGAAATTCAGGGCGGTGTTGAAACGAGGCCCTAATGCAGTGACGCAGGGGCTTAAACGGCTAACTTACCACCAGGATCCAGATATCAGACCCTGCTTCTAAAACGAAAAGCAAAAATCTGCCGAACTTGATATCTGTTTATGCTGATACCCTCTATTTAGCCTCTCAATATCTTACGGCCTTCTATACACTGCGGATCAGCTGGCCACACTCCGGAGGGCCGGGGCTCTGCTCCGGAGTGCACATTACATGCGGCTAAGATTGGCTTATATCAAAGAGGCCATAGAGAGCAGGCCGTCACTTTTGCTGAAGTACTGTAAGTGAGTACAATGACTTACCCTTTACTTTTTCTATTCTCACTGCTGACGCATTTTTATTAAGGCCAGATGCCATCAAATACTGCATATTGTTGCGCTGCAACCTCCATGCTGGCACTAGAGTAAAAGCTTTCACGGTGCAGGAACAAGAAATCCGAACTTGCCAACTATACCCCAGTAGAGGCCTGTGACCTGCACTTTGTTGCTATATATTAACTGCTTATAAGGCTGATGAATCACATCCCCATATTGACTTTAGTTTGTTAGATCTTCTTGGATGAAAATTGAAGTGTAACATAGACTGTGTGGAGACTTTTGTATCGCTGGGGGTTATATGCAATCTCACAACTACCTCATATTAAACTATTAACCAGCACCAAGTCACAACCAGTTGCCACTCATAGAAACATCTTGACCTTAAGTGCACACTCACAGCATATATCTCATTTAAGGGTTGTTCACACTCCCCCTCCATTTCCCGCTGTTTGACATAGCAGCGGGTCATATCCCCATTTCCCTTTTCCGTAATAGCTCTGTGTGAGCACCTTCCCTGGGGAATGTGGAACATATGCCCAGAGGGCACACCAGAAACCTACGATGTCACAGAGGTGTTTAACAAACAATTATAAGGCACAACAGATAACGCAGAACCCTCAAGATGCAGTAAATGCTTTTTTCAAGCAGACGGATAAGTCCAAGCACAAGTCTGAATCTACCTCTTTACAACCCACCACTACAGATAATGTCACTGAGGAATCTGACGGCTCAAGAAGCCCATCTCCAGTGGCTGATGCCACAGAGGGCAAAACCCCTATAATTTATAGGGCTATGGCAGCTCTGATCGACCTAGTCAAATCCTGCATAAAAACTGAATGTGCAGACCTAAGAAAAGATATTAATGATCTGGGCTGTAGAGTAGATTAGTTGGAAGAGCATGAATATGTGTTTTCTCAAAAGATGGCAGAATTATCCTCCAAGGTGACGTATCAGCAACACCATATAATAGACTTGCAAGACAAATTAGATGACCTCGAAAATCGTACGAGGCATTATAATTTGCGGTTTCGAGGAATACCAGAAACTGTGTTGACCAATGAAATCCAGGAATACCTACAGGGCATTTTCGCTGAGATGACAGGAGCTGCTGATGTGCAACTATCTCATAGAGCTTTACGCCCAAAACCAGCGGCAGATATCCCACCAAGAGACATCATTGTCCGCTTTCAGAGTTACCAGCATTGCAAAGACATATACAACTTAGCCGGGAAACAACAGGCTGCGATGTTGCAGGGCAGCCGCATACAAATCTTTCAAGATTTATCCCTGAGAACTTTACAATAAAGGAGAGACTTCTCTGTACTAATTCTTCATCTGAGACAGCTAAATATCCCTTATAGATGGGGTTTTCCCACCTCAGTAATTGCCACAAAAAATGGTAACAGATGTGAATGTCGTGCACTATCTGACATTGATAAGTTCTGCAATCTGATGGGCATCTCGCCTCCAGCTAAAGTCACCATGCAACACTCACAAAATCATCCACTGGGACGGACTACACCAAGACCCCTAAAACGACCTTGGCCAGAATTATCATCTACTCAATCCAAACAGAGACAGGCCGGTCTGGCAGACCCTGCAGTGGAACAGCCAGGTTGACTGTAGGTGGCCTCATGCAAATATCTCTACCACATATAGCCCCTGGCTGTTGGAGAAATATGAGGGAGTATTGTCCTCCATTTTGCCTACTTTTACGATGGACATATGTTCTTTATGCAGGAACAAATGGACTGTGGCAAGAAATTATGAATTATACATGTTGCACTCACGTAGTGCTAATTAAGATTTGTGTCTAGCTGTAATAACGTTATTAAGTTGAGGTTATGTTCTAGGACATCTACCAACTGTTTGATATAGTTTAAAATACTTTAAATGTTTACATATTTGTTCAGATTTTTTGAGGTTAGATCTTTATCTCTTCTTCATTATGCTAGGATACCTGCCATTGTGCCTTCGATGTGTACAGCCTACTTCGGCAAGAGGTCGTGTGATACCTCAGTTTTGCCTCTTGTTAGACTTGGCGGTGCTGAACGAATGCACAAGGCTAAACTAGGTTCCATACTACAGCTGATCAATGTTATCGCAGGTCAAAACTGATTATGTAACCTGATGGAATTTCAAAGACTGTTACTAAGCTTCCATGTTTGAGCGATAGAAGGTTTATTTTCTTTATATTTTCTTAAGTTGTAGCCTTTTCTATTTCCTGTGTTGATCCTTAGATGATTAATCCTAGGGGACACTTTTTGATCATTGCTGTAATGTGTATTGGTGTGCTCCCGGTCCATGCAGCCCACTTATGTACCAGATCACATCCCTTCCCAGATTCTTGGATATGGGGTGCAGGTGGTGTTGATCGGGGGCACACTTTTGAGTCGAATTACTAATACAATATTATTAAATGTTAAAGTTTCTGTTTAAAAACATGGAGCCCATTTTTGCTACACCACTGTATTTTACCCATGCACACACAATCCAAGCTGAGATTGTTTAGAGAACAATGATTTTACACAACACCACCCCTATTTCTATCTGTTCCTGCCAGTTAGCCCTATAGATTTTATCCACACAGGCTTTCATACTGAGGGAGGTGACGGGAGTATTAGAATCTTAGCATCTATATATAAATCTTATCTTTCATTTGTACTCCTATCTGTATGCCTACAGTTCTGTTCTTATAAGGCTGAATGATATAATGTTCTATGTGTAGACCCGGTTTGTCAACTAGCCCCTTGTGTTGCACATTTTGTAAGTTTTGTATTGCTTGTGATATTTAGTAACCCACTTTTGCTTAATCGTGGGGGCCTGAGTGTCACAAATTAATATATTTTTGCCCCGTAGATTACATTTTTTTTTTTTTTTTTTTTTTTTTTTTTAAAAGTTTCAAATTTTTATTAGTAAAGATTTCTCAAATACAACAGTGACATAATAAATGATTTGGAGCACGCAGGCTCCTACAGAAAGTATGAACAGAAAAATTGGAACACTAAAAATATGTCAGGTTAGAATGTGTTCCTAAAATGAAAAAATGAACGAAATATAGCTCGAGTCAGATGGGGTGGGTTAACTGGGGTGGGGGGAGGGACTGGGGAGAGAGGAAAGGAAGAGTTGTTGTTAGAGGCAGAGATTTAGTTCATATGCGGATGGTACTTGGAGAGGGTTGCCTAGTGTGTGTTTACTCTAGTGTTCGGGGCCCAAGTAATGGTGTGGTTAGATTGCCAGTCTGCCCACACTAGTTCAAATAGGTCTGAATTATTTAGAGAGTAAAAGATAGGTTTCTCCATATTGTAGATGTATGCCATATAGTTTAGGATGCATGACCATTTTGGGGGCGTCTCAGTTTTCCATGCCTTGGCTATTGTCGCTTTAGTAGCTGTTCGCAAATAGATTGCTAGATATGCTTGGTGTTTAGGTAATTTAGTAATGCCTATGTGTAAGAGGGCATTAGAAGGAGTTATAGGAAGTGTTATGCCTAATCTCCCTAGCGTACGGAAGCAGGTACTCCATAAGGGTTTTAACTTGGGGCATTCCCACCATATGTGTAGAGAGTCTCCTTTTTTGCCACAATTACGCCAGCATAGGGGAGAGGTAGAGACAAACATTTTGTTAAGTCTCGCAGGGGTAAGGTACCAGTTCGTTAAGAGTTTGTAATATGTTTCGAAGAGTGTGACACAGTGCAGTGCTTTTTTAGTGAGGGAAATTACATGTTGCCATACTTGTGGGGGCAGAGTCAGGTTCAGAACTGATTCCCATGTGATTAAGTGAGGAAGTTTATTCTCAGGGTCTGTGTTTCCTATTAAGGTGTAATGCATTGATAATGGTCTGTGCAGTTTGTTACCTTGTTGCCAAGTCGTTTCCCAGAGTGTACGGGGTCGGTGTAACTCAGGTTGAAATCCCCAACTAATAAGAAAGCTCTTTAGTCTTGTGTATTCATATGTCATGTACCTGGGTAAGTTGGAGCCAGCCTTTATTTCTGAGAGTGTCATGAAGCGCGGGGTTGGTGAAGTAACCCAAAGGTCAGCCACTGTTTGTATTCCAATTCTTGTCCAGCCATAAGGATGAGAGTCAGGTAAGCCTCGTAGGAGACCTGTCAAGTGTTATGATCTCCTTTCTCTTTAAATCCTTCTGACACCTCCCTTTCCACAACCCTTAAAAGGACCATCTGATCCCTATTTGCTTGCTTGATTATTTTAGTGTAACAGGGAAAGTTAGTTGTTAGGACTCTCCACTGTTATCCTGTTATCCAGCCTTTAGTGATTAAATAAGTCACTTCAACTGTCTCAACATTTATCCACATTGGGACTTTGTTTCAATTAACATTTCTTCGCATATTCTAAGGACTTTAAAATATCAAGAAGATCTGTATTCTGAACTCTCACCTCTCAGCTTACAAACGGCACTCCGCTCCTGAATAGCAAGTCTGTGACGTCATTCAAGCCGACACCAGGCCAGCATATACAGACAGCGTTCAGACGCCAATCTGTTTACACAAGCTACCACATCTACAACCTTTAACCCTGCTTCCTACACTGCTTCAAGGAATACTAACAGCAAACAGTTGGTTTCAACGGAGAAACTTAAAGGATTTATCACCTCTCTGAAACTAAGAACCGGAGGAGTTATCTACAAACCGCAAGTATCAAAAGCCTTGATTAATACTCTATTTCATGTTTGCTTAACTCCTCATAAAGACTTTGCTTATACAAATACCGGAACAACTCTGTTTGCATAATCAGACTTCTTCTCTGCTTAAACTTGAGATTTATTAACTTTGCATACTAACAACAATTTAACCACTTACTGCCTTCTCAGCAGCACCATTTAAAGCTTGTATTTATTTAAGAAGAGCTATTTTACAACTACAGTGAAAGTTAACTGTGAGTTGTGCTTTTATTTATTTAGCCTGTTAATTTGGATTAAATACGCTATTTAATCCCTTTCCTTGCTCTTCTGACAATAAGAGTTTTGGATTATTTAAATAGCTACAAACACAACATTTTAGTTCATATCATTGTCTGAACTTTATTCATAAATTGCAAAAGACCTGACAGAAAACATAACATCAAGGGAGTAATAGGTGAGGGATGTGGGGCGATGTGTGGATAGTGTCTTAGCTTGTCCCACATGGCGAGGCATTCTCGTATTATGTTATTGCTAATGTCTGTGGTACGTCTTAGGTGGGCAGGAATCCAAATTAAGTCGGGTAAAAATATATGATTTGGGAGGGAGGCTTGTTCTAGATTACATATTTTTATTCCCTTTTCCCATCCTTTCTTTTCCCTCCCCGTTTCCCATAACCCATCCTTTCCCAACCGTTTACATTGACTGTTACTTATCCGGAGGAGGATATACGAATTTAATTTAGGAAGGCAGTGACCCACGACTTTGACCATACAATTTAAAACTTTGCAATGAGCACCTTGACAATAGCAAGCCAAAATGAAAAAGGCTTCTTATGAGCTGAAAAGCGTTCAATAGCTTACTTTGACTTTTATAAAAAGAATATTGACGTAATCATGACACAGGAGACTCACTTTAAGAAACGTAATGAACCCCAGTTAGCCACAAGGTACTATGACCAACATTTTCTTAGTTCAGGCCCAGACAGGAAAAATGGTGTATGCATTTCTATTAGACGCAATGTCTCATTAAAACTCCTTCAGAAACATTCAGACAAGGAGGGTAGAGTTCTGATTCTGGTGGGGCTCTGTTATGGTAGCCCGATCACTTTAGCTAACATATATGCCCCGATTAGACCCACACCTTCCTTCTACAAAACCGTTACTAATATACTTTTACGTATTTCTAAAGGCCCAATCTCTATGTGGTGATTTTAATTTCCCAATGAACCCTGTTCTAGATACCTCCACAGGGAAATCATATCTTCGTAACAAAGTGCTGAAAACTAACTGCTTTACATTACACTCTCTCTTTATTTGACACCTGGAGAATAGCTCACCCCATGCAAAGAGATTATACCTTTTTTCTCTCATCCCCAACAGTCATATTCCCAGTTGGATTATATAATGTGTAATCAAGCTTTCTTAACAAACTTGATCCAATCAAA
This sequence comes from Bombina bombina, assembly GCF_027579735.1. Taxonomy (NCBI): domain Eukaryota; kingdom Metazoa; phylum Chordata; class Amphibia; order Anura; family Bombinatoridae; genus Bombina; species Bombina bombina. The sequence goes on along the minus strand of NC_069502.1, from coordinate 467,857,263 downwards.
AATATCACACACTCCCTGGTCTGACCATAGTATGATTCTTACCACTTTCCACTGGTCTTCCAGGCCCAGAAACACTCTAAATTGGAGGCTTAATGATTCTATCCCAACAAATCAAGATACACTAGAGGAGCTAACTAAGGCAACTGATGAATATTTTCTCATTTACAAACCCGAAGACACATCTACCGCGAACAATTGGGAGGCATATAAATGCTATATCCGAAGATTTCTGATTAAACATGCCGCTAAACAGCGGAAGCTTAAATCAGCCCAATTCACACATTTAACAAATAGCCTAAATATAGCAGATACAGCACACAAAGCAGACCCAACCTCTTCCCAAAAACTACTGAACCTCTCTATAGCGAGAGAAACTCTTAACCAGTATCTGATTCAAAACGCACATTTGAGAGCTCTTACCACTAAAATGAGATTCTTTGGTGAAAGTAATACGGCAGGCCGTCTATTAGCCAGGTCACTTAAAAAGCAAAGATATACCTCCTTCATCAGATCCATCTCACACCTGTTGGGTAGGTTAGTTAACAAAAATGAGGACATTACTATTCCAAACTCTATAACCTAAATCCACATATGACCCACAACAAACTTGGCAATATTGAAAAATACCTTGATACTTTAGACACTCCGAAGCTCACAGATAAGGATAGGCATTCCCTAGACTCCCCTATAACTCTCCAAGAAATCAAAAATACCATTAAAACGCTCCCGAACAGTAAGGCCCCCGGATTGGACTGCTTAACTGCAAAATTTTACCAACTCCTCCAATCTCGGTTAAGCCCACAATTACACACACTATTTACCTCCATAGATAAGGGCGAAGCTCTCTCTCAACCTCTATTGGAAGCCCTTATTACAGTTATTCCGAAAGCTGATAAATCCAGTACCCAGACAGGAAACTATAGACCTATCTCATTGTTAAATCTTGATATAAAAATGTATGCCAAAATACTTGCAAATCATATAAATACCATTTCTTCTGTTATGTGTGATCAGTCCACGGGTCATCATTACTTCTGGGATATAACTCCTCCCCAACAGGAAATGCAAGAGGATTCACCCAGCAGAGCTGCATATAGCTCCTCCCCTCTACGTCAGTCCCAGTCATTCTCTTGCACCCAACGACTAGATAGGATGTGTGAGAGGACTATGGTGATTATACTTAGTTTTTATGACTTCAATCAAAAGTTTGTTATTTTACAATAGCACCGGAGCGTGTTATTACTTCTCTGGCAGAGTTTGAGGAAGAATCTGCCAGAGTTTTTTACTATGATTTTAACCGGAGTAGTTAAGATCATATTGCTGTTCTCGGCCATCTGAGGGAGGTAAAGGCTTCAGATCAGGGGACAGCGGGCAGATGAATCTGCATTGAGGTATGTAGCAGTTTTTATTTTCTGAATGGAATTGATGAGAAAATCCTGCCATACCGTTAAAATGACATGTATGTATACACTTCAGTATTCTGGGGATGGTATTTCACCGGAACTACTCTGCTAAAGGTCACTAATACTTTTAATAACTATTTATCATGTTAAACGTTTTTGCTGGAATGTAGAATCGTTTACATTGCTGAGGTACTGTGTGAATAGATATTTGGGCATTATTTTCCACTTGGCAGTTTTTTGCTTGTAATTGTGACAGTTTCGTTTCTCTTCACTGCTGTGTGGGAGAGGGAGGGGCCGTTTTTGGCGCTCTTTACTACGCATCAAAAAATTCCAGTCAGTCACTTTTATTTTTCCTGCATGATCCGGTTCATCTCTGACAGATCTCAGGGGTCTTCAAACTTCTTTGAAGGGAGGTAACTTCTCTCAGCAGAGCTGTGAGAATTCTTATAGTGACTGTGCATAAAAAACGTTGCTTTGTACTTTTTATGTCAAATTTAATTATTGTTATTTTACTAATGGGAACAAACCTTTGCTAAGAGTTGTGTTGTTTTAAAGTTTGATGCTATAACTGTTTTTCAGTTCATTATTTCAACTGTTATTTAATCGTTTAGTACCTCTTTGAGGCACAGTATTTTTTTGCTAAAAAAGATTATAACCAAGTTGTAAGTTTTTTGCTAGTGTGTTAAACATGTCTGACTCAGAGGAAGATATCTGTGTCATTTGTTCCAATGCCAAGGTGGAGCCCAATAGAAATTTATGTACTAACTGTATTGATGCTACTTTAAATAAAAGTCAATCTGTACAATGTGAACAAATTTCACCAAACAGCGAGGGGAGAGTTATGCCGACTAACTCGCCTCACGCGGCAGTACCTGCATCTCCCGCCCGGGAGGTGCGTGATATTATGGCGCCTAGTACATCTGGGCGGCCATTACAGATAACATTACAAGATATGGCTACTGTTATGACTGAAGTTTTGTCTAAATTACCAGAACTAAGAGGCAAGCGTGATCACTCTGGGGTGAGAACAGAGTGCGCTGACAATGCTAGGGCCATGTCTGATACTGCGTCACAGCTCGCAGAGCATGAGGACGGAGAGCTTCATTCTGTGGGTGACGGTTCTGATCCAAACAAATTGGACTCAGATATTTCAAATTTTAAATTTAAATTGGAGAACCTCCGTGTATTACTAGGGGAGGTCTTAGCAGCTCTTAACGATTGTAACACCGTTGCAATACCAGAGAAACTGTGTAGGTTGGATAAATACTTTGCGGTACCGGCGAGTACTGACGTTTTTCCTATACCTAAGAGACTAACTGAAATTGTTACTAAGGAGTGGGATAGACCCGGTGTGCCGTTCTCACCCCCTCCAATATTTAGAAAGATGTTCCCAATAGACGCCACCACTAGGGACTTATGGCAGACGGTCCCCAAGGTGGAGGGAGCAGTTTCTACTTTAGCTAAGCGTACCACTATCCCGGTGGAGGATAGCTGTGCTTTTTCAGATCCAATGGATAAAAAGTTAGAGGGTTACCTTAAGAAAATGTTTGTTCAACAAGGTTTTATATTACAACCCCTTGCATGTATCGCGCCGATTACGGCTGCGGCAGCATTTTGGATTGAGTCGCTGGAAGAGAACCTTAGTTCATCTACGCTAGACGACATTACGGACAGGCTTAGAGTCCTTAAACTAGCTAATTCTTTCATTTCGGAGGCCGTAGTACATTTAACTAAGCTCACGGCTAAGAACTCAGGATTCGCCATACAGGCACGTAGGGCGCTGTGGCTAAAATCCTGGTCAGCTGATGTGACTTCTAAGTCCAAATTACTTAATATACCTTTCAAGGGGCAGTCTTTATTTGGGCCCGGTTTGAAAGAAATTATCGCTGACATTACAGGTGGTAAGGGCCACGCCCTACCTCAAGACAAAGCCAAAGCTAAGGCTAGACAGTCTAATTTTCGTCCCTTTCGGAATTTCAAAACAGGAGCAGCATCAACCTCCACTGCACCAAAACAGGAAGGAGCTGTTGCTCGTTACAGGCAAGGCTGGAAGCCTAACCAGTCCTGGAACAAGAGCAAGCAGGCCAGGAAACCTGCTGCTGCCCCAAAGACAGCATGAACCGAGAGCCCCCGATCCGGGACCGGATCTAGTGGGGGGCAGACTCTCTCTCTTTGCCCAGGCCTGGGCAAGAGATGTTCAGGATCCCTGGGCTCTAGAGATCATATCTCAGGGATACCTTCTAGACTTCAAATTATCTCCCCCAAGAGGGAGATTTCATCTGTCAAGGTTGTCAACAAACCAGATAAAGAAAGAAGCGTTTCTACGCTGCGTACAAGATCTGTTATTAATGGGAGTGATCCATCCGGTTCCACGATCGGAACAAGGACAAGGGTTCTACTCAAACCTGTTTGTGGTTCCCAAAAAAGAGGGAACTTTCAGGCCAATCTTAGATTTAAAGATTCTAAACAAATTCCTAAGAGTTCCGTCGTTCAAAATGGAAACTATTCGGACAATCTTACCCATGATCCAAGAGGGTCAGTACATGACCACAGTGGATTTAAAGGATGCTTACCTTCACATACCGATCCACAAAGATCATCACCGGTACCTAAGGTTTGCCTTCTTAGACAGGCACTACCAGTTTGTAGCTCTTCCATTCGGACTGGCTACGGCTCCAAGAATCTTCACAAAGGTTCTGGGTGCCCTTCTAGCGGTACTAAGACCGCGAGGGATTTCGGTAGCTCCGTACCTAGACGACATTCTAATACAAGCTTCAAGCTTTCAAACTGCCAAGTCTCATACAGAGTTAGTTCTGGCATTTCTAAGGTCGCATGGATGGAAGGTGAACGAAAAGAAGAGTTCTCTTTTTCCTCTCACAAGAGTTCCATTCTTGGGGACTCTTATAGATTCTGTAGAAATGAAGATTTACCTGACAGAAGACAGGTTAACAAAGCTTCAAAATGCATGCCGCGTCCTTCATTCCATTCAACACCCGTCAGTAGCTCAATGCATGGAGGTGATCGGCTTAATGGTAGCGGCAATGGACATAGTACCTTTTGCACGCCTACACCTCAGACCGCTGCAATTATGCATGCTAAGTCAGTGGAATGGGGATTACTCAGATTTGTCCCCTACTCTGAATCTGAATCAAGAGACCAGAAATTCTCTTCTATGGTGGCTTCATCGGCCACACCTGTCCAGGGGGATGCCATTCAGCAGGCCAGACTGGACAATTGTAACAACAGACGCCAGCCTACTAGGTTGGGGCGCTGTCTGGAATTCTCTGAAGGCTCAGGGACTATGGAATCAGGAGGAGAGTCTCCTTCCAATAAACATTCTGGAATTGAGAGCAGTTCTCAATGCCCTTCTGGCTTGGCCCCAGTTAACAACTCGGGGGTTCATCAGGTTTCAGTCGGACAACATCACGACTGTAGCTTACATCAACCATCAGGGAGGGACAAGAAGCTCCCTAGCAATGATGGAAGTATCAAAGATAATTCGCTGGGCAGAGTCTCACTCTTGCCACCTGTCAGCAATCCACATCCCGGGAGTGGAGAACTGGGAGGCGGATTTCTTGAGTCGCCAGACTTTTCATCCGGGGGAGTGGGAACTTCATCCGGAGATCTTTGCCCAAATACTTCGACGTTGGGGCAAACCAGAGATAGATCTCATGGCGTCTCGCCAGAACGCCAAACTTCCTCGCTACGGGTCCAGATCCAGGGATCCGGGAGCAGTTCTGATAGATGCTTTGACAGCACCTTGGAACTTCAGGATGGCTTATGTGTTTCCACCCTTCCCGCTGCTTCCTCGATTGATTGCCAAAATCAAACAGGAGAGAGCATCAGTAATTCTAATAGCACCTGCATGGCCACGCAGGACTTGGTATGCAGATCTGGTGGACATGTCATCCTGTCCGCCTTGGTCTCTACCTCTAAGACAGGACCTTCTGATACAGGGTCCATTCAAACATCAAAATCTAACTTCTCTGAAGCTGACTGCTTGGAAATTGAACGCTTGATTTTATCAAAACGTGGTTTTTCTGAGTCGGTTATTGATACCCTGATTCAGGCTAGGAAGCCTGTTACCAGAAGGATTTACCATAAAATATGGCGGAAATACCTATACTGGTGCGAATCCAAAGGTTACTCCTGGAGTAAGGTTAGGATCGCTAGGATATTGTCTTTTCTACAAGAAGGTTTAGAAAAGGGTTTATCAGCTAGTTCATTAAAGGGACAGATTTCAGCTCTGTCCATCTTGTTACACAGACGTCTGTCAGAAAATCCAGATGTCCAGTCCTTTTGTCAGGCTTTAGCTAGGATCAAGCCTGTATTTAAAGCTGTTGCTCCACCATGGAGTTTAAACTTAGTTCTTAACGTTTTACAGGGTGTTCCGTTTGAACCCCTTCATTCCATTGATATAAAGATGTTATCTTGGAAAGTTCTGTTTTTAATGGCTATTTCCTCGGCTCGAAGAGTCTCTGAGTTATCAGCCTTACATTGTGATTCCCCTTATCTGATTTTTCACTCAGACAAGGTAGTTCTGCGTACTAAACCTGGGTTCTTACCTAAGGTAGTCACTAACAGGAACATCAATCAAGAGATTGTTGTACCATCCTTGTGTCCAAATCCTTCTTCAAAGAAGGAACGTCTTCTACACAATCTGGATGTAGTTCGTGCCCTCAAGTTCTACTTGCAGGCAACTAAAGATTTTCGCCAAACTTCTTCCTTGTTTGTCGTTTACTCTGGACAGAGGAGAGGTCAAAAAGCTTCTGCTACCTCTCTCTCTTTTTGGCTTCGTAGCATAATACGTTTAGCCTATGAGACTGCTGGACAGCAGCCTCCTGAAAGAATTACAGCTCACTCCACTAGAGCTGTGGCTTCCACTTGGGCCTTTAAGAATGAGGCCTCTGTTGAACAGATTTGCAAGGCTGCAACTTGGTCTTCGCTTCATACTTTTTCCAAATTTTACAAATTTGACACTTTTGCTTCTTCGGAGGCTATTTTTGGGAGAAAGGTTCTTCAGGCAGTGGTTCCTTCTATATAATGAGCCTGTCTATCCCTCCCGTCATCCGTGTACTTTTGCTTTGGTATTGGTATCCCAGAAGTAATGATGACCCGTGGACTGATCACACATAACAGAAGAAAACATAATTTATGCTTACCTGATAAATTCCTTTCTTCTGTTGTGTGATCAGTCCACGGCCCGCCCTGTTTTAAGGCAGGTAGATATCTTTTAAATTATACTCCAGTCACCACTTCACCCTTGGTTACTCCTTTCTCGTTGATTCTTGGTCGAATGACTGGGACTGACGTAGAGGGGAGGAGCTATATGCAGCTCTGCTGGGTGAATCCTCTTGCATTTCCTGTTGGGGAGGAGTTATATCCCAGAAGTAATGATGACCCGTGGACTGATCACACAACAGAAGAAAGGAATTTATCAGGTAAGCATAAATTATGTTTTTACCAAAAATAATACATCCAGATCAGGTGGGATTTGTCAGAGGGAGAGAAGCAAAGGACAACACCATTAGAGTTTTACATTCCCTGAGGCCCAGAGGGTTTCCTGTGGGAGGAGCTGCTCAGTATCGCACGCTGAGACTGGCGTGGTGCATGGAGAGTGAGCAGCCTGTATAACGATCTCCTACGGCCATCTCTCCTGTTGTTGGCGCAGAACAGCACCCTAGGGAGCAGGGCAAGTAGACTCTGGCCCCGGTCGGAAACCCCTAAAAAAGACTTTTTATAACGGCTTTTAGTCCGAGACGCAACTTCAAATTATGAACAATAAAGAAAAAGAAAAAGTTGGAAAAGAGAAAAAAGGCTAAAAATAATACCGTCAAATCTGGTACCTTGGGTCTGTGATTGTGTTCACTGCATGTGACCTGGGGGTCCGGTGGTTGGTGGCGGTGTTCACTGGAGTCAGAGCCGGTGGCAGCGATAGAAATTCTATGGAGCAGCCGGAGTAGAGCGGTGACAAGGACCGTGTCATAGTCAAGTGTGGAGAGCGATGCCCGTTGCAGGGTGGCTACACGTCCTAGGGCCTGTCTGGTGTCAAAGACTCCCCTGGATCACTGTGGATCAATACAGCTGACAGCTGTAAAAGTTGCGATACAGCTGAAGGAGGATCCTGACCAATCCTGTAGTGGTCTGACGCTCGAGCCCCCTTGCTCTACCAGTGAGAAGCGGAGGTGTGTGGGGAATTCCCGCGCACGTACTGCGTCTGGAAGGAGTGTATAGATAGCGACGGAGCAGTACTGTTTGGGGTGAGGAGCGGCCCTGCAGGTCCCGACATACACAGCTCAAGGAGTTCGAGGCGGGCCATGTGAGTTAATTCTTCCGTTGCTTTTGATATTGAACGGAACTGAGTGGCCCGCTAGCTTGCGGTGATTACCAGGCAAGGGAGAAATGAAATGACTGTGATACTATGAGAACTAGTGTCTGATAAAAACATAAAGAAAAAGGAACATTGCTGCAGTTAAGCTGTTTTGATGTATCAGTAGGGATATAGGGTGACTACATGCTGCTCTATTAGCTATACATCCATGTGTAATGGCTCCTAAGTTAATGTGAAAGAGTATCTCACAGAACACTAGTCTGCCATATGAAAACGGAGGACAAAATAACATTGTAGGAAAGTGTCTAATCTCCTTATTTGGTTAATAGAGTTTTGAGAATGTATTTGTTCGGATTTACTGTGTAAGCTGAACTGTGTAGGGATACTCACTGTGTTCAATCCTATGTTGACTTGCCAAAAGAAATCTGGTTAAATTATATCTCCTAAAGGGAGACATTGAATACGGTAAACTGGGATTGTCTGCCTGTATATACATAGTTACGTATTGTAAGGGTGGTTATAGGTGCTGAATATATTCTATCTTTTTCCAATATATTATTACTATATTCTCTGGGCTATAGAGAATTTAGATTCAGGCAATTAAAATTGGGCGTGTAAGCCTGTACTGAAGTGGTATATAAGCACCTATAAAATAGCGACTAAGCTGAACTATAAAGAGCAGGAAAGCTCTGTGTATGTTTGTTTTTGTTTTTTTGTTTTTTGAAAAAAAGAGACAAGCCCATATATATATATAAGAATAGCTAAACTAACTGGTTAATAGTAGGAGAGATTTACAGGCCTGTATACACCACTATACACTATTAATACTATTACAGTAACACTATTATATTTGTCACACTTTAACCTTGAAATATAATATAAGGGAAAGGGAGGGAGGGGGGTATAGAGATTTGTTTATAGTCGTTTTATTCTTTGTTCTTGTTTTTTGTATTTGAGGGTCTTCACTTTAATGTGCACTTGATTTATTATTTTTTCTACTCTATCCTTTATGGATAGATTTATCACTCAGGTGAAATCTAATTCACCCAAAATGCCTGTAAAAATTAAAGAAAAAAAAAGTAAAACACCAGATACCAGTTTGGATAGCCCAACAGAAACTAATAAAATGGCCTCTGATTCCCAAACATTGATCTCACAGCTAAAAGAGATATTTTCCCCACAGTTTGAAGTAATTAAAAAAGAGCTAGGGACAATTTCTGCTGAATTAGTTACACTGTCCTCTGAAGTTAGGCAGTTTTCGAACAGATTAACTGAGGCTGAGACAAGAATCTCTGAGGTAGAAGATATTTCTCATATTCATGGAGACTTAATCCAGAAACAGGAAGCTAAAATTAAAAACATGCAGTCACGCCTGGAGGACCTTGAAGATTGCTCCAGGCGTAACAATGTTAGGATAGTGGGGCTCCCAGAAATATCAGAATATGAGGATCTGTTGAAATTCACCTCAATTACATTACCACAAACATTAGGGATGCCCCCCGAACTGCTACCCCTAGCGATAGAACGCGCTCATAGGTTGGGCCCTAAGAAATCTTTCTCGGATGGAGTCACGAGGAACAGAATCTGTATCTTTAAATTGTTAAAGTTTCAAGACAAAGTTGAAATATTGAAATTATTTTAAAAAAATGATCCACCCATTTTTGGAAAGAATCGGATTCTATTGTTCCAGGACTTCTCATATGAGATGTCAGCTAAAAGAAAACTAATGGCCCCATATTGCTCGCAACTAATAAAGGGGTTAAAGCTTGCTTGATATATCCAGCGCGTATAATTATTGAGGACAAAGGCATTAAACACTCTTTTGATGAGGTGGCAGATGTTAAAAAATGTATAGAAACAGGGTAAAATTTTAGTCCGTATAGAATGGAAAGGTTATCCCATATGAAATTTTTTCTTTTTCTAAATAACAGGGATAGTATGTTAACGGATACAATGAAGTTGTTATATTGTATTTTATGTGTGATATGGTCTTTTCTTCTTGTTTATATATATATATATTTTTTTTCTCGCTCCTCTCTCTCCTCCGCTCTTTTTTCCTCTCTCCGCCTGCCGGCTGGGGTCTCTCCTGTCCGTGCGCGCTGCCCCCCCCTCGTCCCTATCATGGGGCGTACCATATTGATATAAACGGTGGATGAGGGAAGGAATTAAAATTATATCTTGGAATGTAGGGGGGATAGCTTCCCCCGCTAAACGTAAATTAGTAATCAAAACGTTAACTCGGTATAAACCCGATATAGTACTCTTGCAGGAGACTCATCTTAATGAACAAGAAGCTGCTAAGTTAAAAATAAAGTGGGTGGGGGAGGTTCTCTCTACCTCAGGGGTAGCTAGAAAATGTGGAGTTGCTATACTTTTGCATAAAGAATTGGATTATAAGATAATTAATGTTGAAGTTGACTCAGCAGCTAGATTTATCTTGCTTCAGATACAAGTGAAAAATTGGAAATTAGTCATATGTAATGTATATGCCCCAAATGATTTCTAAGTTGAATTTTGGGAAAAGATGAAGTTAAAGTTATTCCCGTTTGTCGCAGAAAATCTGATTTTAGGCGGAGATTTTAACGCAACTCTTAGTCCAGAGCTAGATAGATTCTCAAAAAAAAATATATTGATCAATACTAGATATGCTAAATATTTAAGACAATTTTGTTTGAGGTTAAAGTTGGTGGATGTGTGGCGGTTTAAAAATCCAGATGTATTGGCATTTTCATGTGAATCTAAAGCACATCGCACTTTTTCTAGAATAGATTTTTTTTTTAATTTCTGAAATACTCTTATTGCAGGACTTAGAAAGTACAATGGGAGAGATTTGTATATCTGATCATGCTATAGTCTCATTCTCCCTATTCTCAGGTAATAAAGAAAGAGGGCGAATCCCCAGACTTTTCCCCGCCACTTATATACTAATCCTAAATTTGTGAATTTTTTAAAAACAGTGTGGCAGCACTATTATAATGATAATTTAAGTAGTTTTCATAAATCAGAGGTTTTTTGGGAAGCATTTAAAGCTGTTATCCGGGGAGAGATTCAAGCTTTTGTGAGCATAGGGAAGAAAAAGAATAGAGCACGAGAAATTCAAATCACAAACCAAGTTAAGAATGCTTATAGAAAATATTGCTCTTATCCAACAGCGGTGAATTGGGGGAAATACAGAGAGAATAGAAAAGAAAGAGATCTCTTTTTAAAGCAAAAATTACTAGAAGAAGAGACAAAAATTAATTTGCATTTTAGAGGAGTACATGGTTGCTCCGCAAAATATCTGGCTAGATTGTCCAAAGTGAGGCAAAAGAGAAATCTCATCTTATCTATTAAATCAGACACAGGTAAAGTTACCGAAACTAATAGAATTGTAGAAATATTTCATACATATTATCAACAGTTATACAATCGAATTGAAATAGATAATGAGAAGCAAGATTTGTTTTGGAACACGATAGAGGTCCCTAAAATATTGTCTGATGATTTAATGGTAATTAATGCTCCAATTACCTTGGCAGAAATTAGCAAAGCAATAGATAAGTTAAAGTTAAATAAGGCAGCAGGTCCGGATGGACTCCCGGCGGAGTTTTATAGATGTTTAAACACAGAGATACCTCTAATTTTAGAAAAGCTTTTTAATTCCTATTTTTGTTCTCAGAGCTCTATCTCTAATTACTTTTCTGCAGCTAACATTTCACTCATCTTAAAAAAGGATAAAAATGCGGAGGATCCGGCCTCATATAGGCCAATCTCGGTTTTAAACACAGATTATAAAATCTTAATGTCAATTATTGCATCTAGGCTATCGGTTTCGCTACATAAAATTATCTTTCCAGATCAAACTGGATTTATGACGGGGAGAAATCCCTCGAAAAATATCCGTAAATTGGTTAATTTCTTAGACTATATGTGGAATGTGGATAAGAGCAAACAGAGACCGTCGTGGCAGAATGCGGCGATTCTATCTTTAGATGCAGTTAAAGCCTTTGACTCAATTGTATGGAATTACTTATTTCGAGCATTAGATGAGTTCGGGTTTAAAGGTGAATTTGTACAATTTATCTGTAAAATATATCATAACCCTATATCCTATATTTTAATCAATGGGATTTTATCTACGAAAATAATACTCCAAAGAGGAACCAGACAGGGATGCCCGTTATCCCCGTTACTTTTTAATATCGCTTTAGAGCCTCTAGCAATACAGTTCAGGAAAGTGCTACCGGGAGTTCTGGTGGATACCCACCCGCTCAAAACATTATTATATGCAGATGATGTGTTATTATTTCTGGCGAACACACAACAAGCTATCCCACTGATTCTGCATACGTTGGAAATTTTTAGCTCTTTATCTGGGTATAGGATAAATTTAGAACAGAGTGAATTAATGTGTTTAAACAATACTCAGACTAAAGTACCCAACAGTCCATTTAGACAAGTTGACGGTATTAAATACCTGGGTCTGTTTCTACATAGAAACCCTAGTCACTGGTATAAAGATAATTATGGGCCACTGTTTCAGAAAATTATTGCAGATCTACAGGTATGGACTGCTTTTCCACTCCCTTTGACAGAGCGTGTCAATTTAATTAAAACCATTGTTTTTCCGCGGTTGTTGTATCCGTTGCAGAATCTCCCGTTATTTATTCTAAATAAGGATATAAAATTAATTAATGTTGCTTTTTCCAAATTCATTTGGAATAATAAAAAGTCTCGAATTGGTTTGGAAAGATTAATGCAAAAAGTAGATACAGCAGGATTAGCGCTACCAAATATCAAATTTTATAACATAGTTGCTTTGGTTAAAATAGCGGTAGATTGGATAGCTGGATCTAGTATAGTAGCCTCTGAAGAAATAGATTTGCTTCTAATTGTGCCATTTGCATTGAAAGCTATTATACACATCCCTGTTCAGAAGCTGCTGCAGAATATTTGTTGTCTCATCTCTATTAAGAACATTGTATCCGCCTGGCAGAAATTCTGTAATTTGTTAGATCTGGATTTTTCCATCTCTGACTTTTTACCGATTGTAGGTAATCTGAGCTTTCCACCAGGATTATATCAAAAAACATTTAGAGAATGGGCTGGAAAAGGGCTACAGTATGTAAAACAAGTTTTAGATGCAGGTGGCCAAATGGCATCAGCAGAAGATATCTTTAGCAAATTCGGGATTAATAGAGTTGATCTATTTGCCTACTTCCAAATTCTGCATTTTGTCACAAGCCAGAAGTGGCGTATTTCGACCACGATGATTTGGGAAGATATTAAATTATGTGTTCAAAAATCTACTGCAGGAGATGCCTCGATTTCTCTAATGTATGATATTCTGTTGAGTAAACAGAGCCATCTTATTCTGGATAAGCTATGTAAAGTATGGATTTCAATATTTCCATCAGTAGATCATGATTCTTTTAATCAGAGCTTTAAGGCCATGAGTAAATGTAAAATACCTATATCGTGGAAAGAATCACATATGAAGATGATTAATAATTTCTATTTATCACCTTGGAAAATATCTAAATTCTATCCGATAACAGCTAATTTATGTCCACGTTGTGCACATGGTAAGGCAGATTTACTCCATATGTTTTGGATCTGCCCTAAGGTTAGACAATTATGGTTGAAAGTTATCTATTGGTTCAATAAATTATACAAAGTAACAATAGCATTAGATGGGAAAGACATTATTTTCCTGGTTTCATCAAATGATGTGGTCAATTTCAACACTATAAATAGTTTAAACACAATTATACTAGCTGTTAGACATTGTATCTTGAAAAATTGGAAAGCTAAGAGGATGCCTGGTCTAACTATGGTCTTTAGAATATTACAAGATCAAATAGTGTTTGAATCATATCAATTTATATGACGCCTCTGAGAAACAAATCCAGAAATTTCTTTGGAAGTGGTCTCCGGTCATTTTATCATACCCTATATCGTCACAAAATACGATTCTTTCCCCCTTCCTATCATCTGTGAGCTTTGCTGAGCTAACATTATTGAATGTATTTCCTCATGATTGGTTGGAGTGACTCAGCGGGATGGGGGGATTGGAGTGTCAGAGCGGCGCTGGGGGGGGGGGGGGGGGAAGGGGGGAGTTGGGGGGGTGAGAGGGGAGGGAGAGAGGAAAGAAGAAAAAATAATTTTTTTTTTCTTGTTTCTTATCTGTCTTTATGATATGAACTTTTAGAGTGGTATTATGCATAATCGATGGTTTAAGTTGACTATGGGTCCAAAATAGGATGAGAAAGCCATTGTAAAAAAAAAGAAAACAAAAAAATTTTTTTTTTTTTTTTTTTTTTTTTTTTTTTTTTTTTTTCCTCTTTATGATATGAACTTTCAGAGTGGTATTATGCATAATCGATGTTTTAAGTTGACTATAGGTCCAAAATAGGATGAGAAATCCATTGTATTTTCTTTTTTTTTTTTTTATTGTTTTCTTGCTTTGCTGAAATTGTAAAATAAACAGAGCTTGTCTTGTATTTCCTCAATGGCAATGTCGTATCTGTATTTATGTATTGTATTTCTTGTTTATATGTGTTGATTTGTGATGAGGTTGTGTATATTGTAAAAAATCAATAAAAAGTATTGCAAAAAAAAAAAAAAAAGAGTTTTACATTCCCTTCAGGCTGCCCATGATAACAAGACCCCTCTTACTCTCTTATCAACCGACGCAGAGAAGGCTTTCGACGGGGTCGACTGGCACTTTATGTGGGGGGCCCTGTCGAAGCTCGGCTTTTCCAAAACCTTTCTTACCAGAATTCAGGCACTTTACTCGGGACCCCGAGCAAGTGTTCGAGTGAATGGCACTGTTTCGCAATCTTTCCCCATAATGACCGGCACCATTTGCTTTAACAATCGAGATCCTGGCCATACAGATTGGGGGAAATGCAGATATTCTTGGTATACATTATAAATCCATTACCCAAAAATGCTTGATGTTTGCGGATGATGTACTCTTTAACCTACGATCCCGCTCTACTACACTACCTGCCCTGATACAAACTCTAAAAGCCTATGGTCAAATATCCAACTTTTCCATTAATATGGAAAAATCAGGAATAATGCTTCTAAATAGATCACCACAGGATGTTGAATTTATTGGGCATCACACTGCATTTAAGGTCACAGACAAACTTAAATATTTAGGATTAATGATTACAAAAAATACCCAAGACCTCTATCACACTAATTATATCTCTCTCCAATGCTCAGTAAAGGTTTTTCTGGAGAGCTGGCATAGACAGGGACATCTGTCCTGGATGGGAAGGATAAATGCTATTAAAATGATGATAGTACCAAAGTATCTATATCTTTTCCAGACACTGCCGATGGCCCTGCCAGGCTCGTACTTATGTACCCAGCAGAAGATGCTCAACTCCTTTATCTGCCCCAAATACGATTAAGTCACTTCCGATAGGTGAATTCCTTAGGATGAAAAGGAATTGCTCTGATCACACTTTGTACATACAAAGAGCAGATGAACTCCAAGTGAGATTACAACAGAGAGGCTACAGCAAGAGAAGTATCAAAAAAGCCAGACAAAGAGCAAATGAAACCAACAGAAAGGATCTATTACAAAAAAAGATCAAGAATAAGGACACTACAACTAGATTGATCCTTACATACTCACCCCAAACAACGGAAGTAATTAACATCTTAAACAAGCATGTACACATTTTACAAGCTGACCCAAAAATCAAGAGCATTATAGGGGATAAAATAGAAGTAGGTTACAGAAGAGGCAACAACCTAAAAGATGTACTAAGTCCCAGTCACTTCACAAGAAGAAAAACTAAATATGACCCAATCTCTCTAGGGAACTTCAAATGCAGAAACTGCTCTATTTGCAAACATATGCTACCAGTGAAGTTTGTAATAGACAGATTTGGTCACAAACACAACATCCAATCCCATATGAACTGCAATACCACAGGCATTATTTATGCCATCACATGCAGCTGCAATTTATATTATATTGGGATGTCAACCAGAAAATTACGTGCTAGAATGACTGAACACCTATGCAATGTGAGAAATGCAGAAAAAGACAAAGCTGATCACAAAAACATCACAAGTTTGGCATCTCATTTTCTCCAACATCACAGAGGACAAACATCAGCATTACGCTGTCATGGAGTGGAAAAAGTAACTTTAGGCATCAGAGGAGGGAATCTAGAAGATGCTTTACTAAGAAGGGAGAGCCGTTGGATATACTTAATGAATTCAGTCTTTCCAGCAGGACTGAATGAGAATAACAACTTTTTCTACTACCTTTAAACATCAATTAGAATTTGAAAAAAATGGTATAAGTCATTGGTTATTACTATATATTTAAATTAAGAAATACACACATAAGGATTCACGTAGTTATATGGTATAACTTTTGGAAATAAGATAAACACACTATGGTTACTTAATAAAAGTGCACAAACACACGTACACACTTAATTACAAATCACCATTATTATTAATAATTTTTATTATATTATTTTATTTACACAGGAGCATACACTTGATCACTTATTTTGATAGACATTAAAAACAATTGAAGCAATTCACTATCTATACTACAGGATCACCAGATTTGTCACGGGAGGTAACACTCAGGCAATAAACCATGAATAAATAAATGGAACAACACAATTATCGTTAAAACCAAGATTATTGTCACATCACAAATTTATCATTAAGCCACCAAAGATGCCAAAAACAAATTCACTATATACAAACCATGTATGAATGACATATAGTCATTATCAGGGTCATCATTTATTTTGAATAGACACCGAAAACAATAGAAGCAATTCATTATCATACACTATAGGATCACGATTATTGTCAGGGGAAGAAACACCCAGACAAACCAGCAACTAGGCTCTACTACAATAAACAAATTATTCTCCCCCCTCTTTTATTGTTATTTTTGTTCCACCCAATATCGATATATCAAATCTAATATCAAGTTAATAAATGTTCAACAAATTATATTGGTACAAACTGCATATAGGATACTCATTTACTACTAGAAATCACCACAACGTAATATATGCAAAATACCACATATAATGTGAGAATTCACTGTGAAAACATAATAAAAAATACTAGTGTAATTTTCGATCCTTTCAAACAAATGGAACAATACAATTATTAGTTACAAATGATGTCAAAAACTATTTCACTATGCAAAAATCATGCATGAATGACAGCCATTATTAAGGTTATCATAATGCACAGAATATTGGAGACAACATACAAAATATATTAGCGCAATCTCTGATCTCTTTGAAAGATAAGCGAATACAATATTCTGGTAAAAACAAACATTGTGTAAATAACAACTCTTTAATCTATGAAGCCATCCCTTATTCCATTTGGGAAATTATTCTATATAATACTCTCAATGGATAGTTAACATTGAAAAAGTAGAACTTGTCAGGACATAACGCACAAACAACTGTTAATCTGATTCGTCAATTGAAACCCACAGGCGTGGTTACAACTATACATAAGACCGCGAAAACCGCGGCGCCCCGCCTTCGAAAAAGCCGGTATACCTGGCGAAACATGTCAGGAGCAGGGGATATTGGGACCCCTCAGTTTTAATCTAGTATGCGCTAGTTAAGTTAACAAATTTGATATCTGAGCTGATGTTCATCATATACTCAGATTAGTCAGTCAGTTACTTAGATGGAGGAACAGTCACATAGTACTGAATGAGAGAATCATTTCTCTAACTTAGCGATTCAGTAAACTGTTCATCTCCAGATTCTTATCTGCTATATTTAAGCTGTGTTTGCAATAGCTATAATTTGTTACCGCCTAACTCTAACCCTTGCTACATTATAGAGCTCATACATCTATGATCATTACGATCAGGTCAATGTTCACAGGCTAATTAGAGGTCTGCACGGTACATTAACGAAATTTGCCGATTCCACATATATATATATATACAGACAATCGTCACATGACTAACAATACTACCGTTGAAACCTCAACTTACGCCAAATCATAGAGCTATAATACTGAACAGCTCAATCTGCGGGGTCTGTTAATATTAACTAATATAACAGATACAATAAGCAACAATATTACTGTACCTAAGTGAATTGTCTATTACGATATACAAACAGTAATACAACTTTAATAGAACTGTATTCTAGTAGATGAGTTTAACCTTCTATACGGCCCTCTTGTCTCACGATTACACAGAAAGGCCTTTCTAAACTAGTTGCCGTTCTATCATAACAGATACATTGTATCACTACAGTTGGTAACAAAGAATATAACTATGCTTCTCTAAAGTGACACGTTACATAGACTTGTCTCACACTAATTATAGATAGTTATATCTTTAAGTGCACAAGCTGACAAATCTGTATATCTGTTCTAATTTTTACTTGGAATAATATCTTTAGAGAACTACTTTTAAGCTTTGCAACACAACTAGTATAATTTTTATCCTGAAGTACTGACCACTAGTCTACGGTGTGGGAGTCTATACATATTGTGTCACATTATATAACACTAGAAAATGATGTGAACACAACTATTCAACCACACATTATCTATACTGATATCGAACTCTATCAGAATCTGATATAATATTGATACTGCACACTAGCCGTCTAGGGTTTTAAGTGAGCCCAATTTTTAATCAATCATATTAAAGGTTATATTTTAATGTGTTTTTCTTGCGTACTAATCAACCACTGCATAAATTCAAATAATTGAATTCTCACAAGGTATGAGTGCTAATATGTGTACACTTTTTTTGCAACTGTCTATAGTTGCTTTGTAGTCACAGTACATTAGTACACAGCACCTAAGGGCATTTATTATTTCTATTAAGGCCAAATGCCGATATATGAATAGAGCCCACCTTGTCTTACAAAAAAGGAGTGCCATCACAAACCCCCTTTCTTTTGCAACTCCTTTATCTGGTCATATAAAAAAAAACAGTCTATCTCAGGATACAATCTACCTAAACAAAGAAGATGGAGGACTCAATGCCCCACATCTCTTAAATTATTATATGGCTGTACACTTAGCCAGAGTAATATCTTGGAACCACGCTCAACCATCATCTCTGTGCGTTGGTGTTGAGAGTTCAATGTTGGGGATTGGATGCATGAGGGATATCGCATGGCTTCCCAAAATTCATAGACCAAACTTGGCATACCAGAATAGTTATATCAAAGCCACCCTTGATGTGTGGGATTATGTGGTCACACATGTTAAGGGACTCTCTACCTCGGTTTCTCCCCTGACCCCATTACTAAATAATCGGATCTTCCTACAGCATACCTCCTTTGCACATACAAACGTAACAGAATGTTTACAAAATCTGCCCATTTATATGCTGCTAGACTCAGGGGAGATCAAAGATAGATTATCACTAAATAATGATCTAGGCCCCCGTTTCATAACTGGTATTCATACCTGCAGATTAGACACGCACTCAACAATAGCATATTAAAACCTAATGTCCTTAGACCATTAACGGCATTTGAGCAAATATGTACAAACCCTGAAATCAAGAGAGCACACCTCTCATTAACATACAGAATGCTCAAGGGAACCTTCCCTGACCAACAACCTACATATTTGCTGAACTAGAACGCAGAAATACTAGATAACATCAGTGACGATGACTGGAGACGCTGTTTTAAGGCCTCCCATTCAGCTTCCACTTCACTACTTATATCTGAAATTATAAAATTATAGCTCGCTGGTACCTGACGTCACACCGTCTCAGACATATCTATTCAACCGCTTCCTCCACCTGCTGGAGGCGGTGCAGTGATATAGGAACTATGACCCACATTTGGTGGACCTGCCCACTCATCACTGGATTCTGGACACAGCTAGAGCACAGTATCAATAGAATCCTAGGTACTCACATAACCCTTAATTCTAGTCTCATTCTCCTCAATCTCATACCGCCACTTCACTGTGCCTACCGAACAAAGCTACTTCAATTAATGTTGGCTTGTGCAAAAAGATTAATTCCAAGACTATGGAAGACCCAAATAATCCCTACACATGCACAGTGGGTGACCGAGGTGGAACATATTTTAGCACTTGAGAAATTGTACTATTGCTATATTGACAAACGAAATTTTATAGCTGACATTCTCTTTCTTTGGGAGCAGGGCCTCCAGGCTATTAACTCACACCAATGACGTTACTTTCTCTAAAAAGGTAGTGCTTGGGTATATCTGGGACTCATATTTTTAATGCACTGATAAAACTAATATGGAGGGTCGTGTCTTCTATTTCCTCCTCCCCTTTTCCCCTGGTCCCTTCCCCTTCTCTCCCCCTTTCCCCCCCTATCCCATAATTGGTTATCAACTGTTTTACATTTGGTAATAGGTTCACCTTATAAAAAAAAATGTAAAAACTGTTGGGTTCATTGACAATACCTTTGTGACTTATCTTTGTTCGTTAGATCACTTGTACTGTAAGTTACCTTGATGTGAAATTTGTAAACCCAATAAAAAAAATATTGAATAAAAAAAAATAGACATTAACACCAATAGAAAAAGATTTGCAGACTTCACCTAGATCAGGGCTCGAGACATTAACACCAATAGAAAAAGATTTGCAGACTTCACCTAGATCAGGGCTCGATGATCCGGGCGCCTGTTTTGGATCTCTGTATGCCCACAGCTACCTGCCTATGTCAGCTGATACAAAAATGTAGTGTTGAGAACTTGAGTGGCAAAATCCTTACCAGGCCATATGGCTGGGAACTACAAGCCCCAGAATGCCGCCTGGCCAAAGAGGGAGTGGTCTGGTTGGCTGTTGTGCCGGGGCACATCTGCAGCGTAACTGAGAACTTGTAGGAAAAAGTATTTTTAAGAGCCGTTTCAGTGCAACAGAGATGTGAGGTGAGGTGATGGGGCTCAGTTCCTAAAGTTTAAAATGTCTGTATGTATGCCTGTGGCATTTTGCAGCTATAGTTTTAAAAGTTAATGTAGTTAATCTACCCTAATTGAAAATGTTACTAATTATCTTTTTTTATCTTTGTGGCTGAACAGGTTCCTCTTTGCTGCCATCTGCTGGACATATTGATTAATAAACTACATGATGACTTCAATACAATTTTTTTAGCA
>NC_069502.1:467810550-467823050 GCF_027579735.1 Bombina bombina | reverse complement strand
CGTTGATATGCGCTCCGCAGCAGGTTGGAGCCCGGTTTTCCTCTCAGCGTGCAGTGAATGTCAGAGGGATGTGAAGAGAGTATTGCCTATTTGAATTCAATTATCTCCTTCTACGGGGTCTATTTCATAGGTTCTCTGTTATCGGTCGTAGAGATTCATCTCTTACCTCCCTTTTCAGATCGACGATATACTCATATATACCATTACCTCTACTGATTCTCGTTTCAGTACTGGTTTAGCTTTCTACTACATGTAGATGAGTGTCCTGGGGTAAGTAAGTCTTATTTTCTGTGACACTCTAAGCTATGGTTGGGCACTTTTATATAAAGTTCTAAATATATGTGTTTAAACATTTATTTGCCTTGATTCAGGATGTTCAACGTTCCTTATTTCAGACAGTCAGTTTCATATTTGGGATAATGCATATGAATAAATCAATTTTTTCTTACCTTAAAATTTGACTTTTTTCCTGTGGGCTGTTAGGCTCGCGGGGGCTGAAAATGCTTCATTTTATTGCGTCATTCTTGGCGCAGACTTTTTTGGCGCAAAATTTTTTTTTGTAATTTCCGGCGTCATACGTGTCGCCGGATGTTGCGTCATTTTTTTGACGTTTTTGCGCCAAAAAATGTCGGCGTTACCGGATGTGGCGCCATTTTTGGCGCCAAAAGCATTTAGGCGCCAAATAATGTGGGCGGCTTTTTTGGCGCTAAAAAATTTGAGCATCATTGTCTCCACAATATTTAAGTCTCATTATTTATTGCTTCTGGTTGCTAGAAGCTTGTTCATTGGCATTTTTTCCCATTCCTGAAACTGTCATTTAAGGAATTTGATCTTTTTTTGCTTTATATGTTGTTTTTTCTATTACATATTGCAAGATGTCTCAGATTGACCCTGAATCAGAAGCCACTTATGGAAAAATGCTTAACTGAGTTTCAGTTCTACCAAAGCTAAGTTCATTTATTTTAAATGTTATAAATGTTTATCTTTAGCTATGGTTTGTAATCAGTTATTATGTTATACTTTTACATGCAGAATCCATTAGTGTTTATGCTTTATATATTTCCATTCTTACATCTTATGTACAAGAAATATTTAGAAGATTTATAAGAAATATTTTTCTGATTCTATTTTAAAGGCTTTGTCTGACTTCGTGCCTTCTAATAAAATTTTTAGGTCTTTTTCACTTCTTTTTTAATTATTGAAGTTTCAAATGACCAACAACATACTGATTTATCCTTCTCTGATGATGTTTTTTCTCTTTCAGAAATTTTCTTCATCAGATATTGACACTAACAAATCTACTTTTTTTATTATTTTTCTATTATTAAAGTACATTTGTTCTTTGTTGAAAAGGTGTTGATTATTTTGGATATTAAGGTAACTAGTTCTTTAAGACTAGCTGACTCTATTTCTGCCTATTTATTTCTTCTGTGTTTTCAGAGGTTTTCTTTCCAATTCCCCATTCTAGGGAATGGAATAGGCTGAGAATTTTCTTTTATTCCTTCTTCAAAGGTTTTAAACTATATTCTTTGCCAGAAGTTATATTCAATTTGGAGGGTTCTCCAATTTATTGGGGCTATCTCTACTTCTACTAATTATGCTATTGTTTTTATAGCAAAATAGTATTTATTTTCCTTTAGATAGTTGTATCTTATTTATGGAAAATTATTTAGTTTCAGGTACTTTTCTTGGTCCTGTGATTTATTTGGATATTGCAATTGCTTCATTTTTTCTGTTTACTTTTAGTTCAAGTATCAGATTATGATTTATTTTAGCATTGTTAAGGGACAACATTTACTAGACTAGGTGCTGTTGCATTTGTCTTGTTTTGCGTTTATTGATTATGCAAGTCCACTATATTGACTGGTCCTTTAAACTGGACTATCATGCTAATAATTTCATTTGTGTCTTCATTTTATTGAATATTTTTGCAAATGAGGGTTAATCTATGTCTTTAGCTATTTTAGCTAGAAGAATTTTGTGATTTTTAAAAAAAAAAAAGAAAAGAAAAAAAATCATATTTCTTTTGTTCTAAGATAATCAATTCTTAACTGTTACTCTGGGCTTCAAGATTGAGTTCTAAGACTAAAACTTTAAGCTTATACTAGTTTGGTTGTTCTTATTAAGGAACGAATTCCTGAGTTCTTTCCCAAGTAACATGTTTATAATTGGGGTTCGAAATCAGCTCCCTAAAATTGCGATGTACGTGCCGTATTCCAGCTTGGCTGGTAAGGGGCAGGTTAAGACTTCTTTGAAATTTATTTGGTTCTATTTTGTCCAAATTTCTTTGATTTTATTTCAGTAAGGCTAACAATTTCTTTAAGTGTGTTTCTGTCCTATATATTTTGGGTACTGTTGAAGCATGGCTGGGCACCCATGGGGTTCAAGCGCTGCTCAGACCTGGAATCTTCTGGGGTATTTCTTCCAGTTCCTTTTTTAGGAACCGGGTTTGGAGTTTTATTCAAACTATTTTGCCTTTTTATGGTCATTGATAGCATTATTTGTTTTCATTAGATACAATAAATGCATATTTTCATTTTTCTGTTTTCATTCAGATTATTTTCTGAGGATGCGGAATCTCATATGATTCACTTGCTCTTCAGGACATAGTTAGAGGATCTTTTTTTCGAAAGCTCTTGATTCCTTACACAAGGGTCACCTTTTTTAGGTTTCCAGATAGTTTGTGTCACTGTCTTTGTCTCTATCAGACAAGGGATAATTCTATTGGGTTCCGTCTGTTGGTACCTTTAGTCTCTATTATTTCCTTCAGTTGCTATTTATGCATAGAAGTTTTAGGTCTTATGGCCACAGCATTGGATTCAATTCCCTTTGCTCATTTTCTCTAGAAAGAACCTTTCCAGTCTTTTTTGAGTGTTGTTTCTTCTAGAACATGGTTGGAGGATCAATTTACCAAAAAGTTCGTTGATTCCTCAGACAAGGGTAACCTTTGTAGGTTTCCTGATAGATTCAGTGTCCTTGACTCTGTCTCTGACGGGCAAGAGACGTCTGAAATTGGTTTCAGCTTGTCGAAACCTTCAGTCTCAATCTTTCCCTTCGGTAGCTTTATGCATGGAAATTTTAGGTCTTATGACTGCTTCATTGGACGCGGTCCCCTTTGCTTGTTTTCACATGCGACCTCTTCAGCTCTGTATGCTGAACCAGTGGTGCAGGGATTGTACAAAGATATCTCAATTAATATCTTTAAAATCGATTGTACGACACTCTCTAACATAGTGGACAGACCACCATCGTTTAGTTCGGGGGGCTTCTTTTGTTCTTCCAACCTGGACTGTGATTTCAACAGATGCAAGTCTGACAGGTTGGGGAGCTGTTTGGGGGTCTCTGACAGCACAAGGGGTTTGGGAATCTCAGGAGGTGAGATTACCAATCAATATTTTGGAACTCCGTGCAATTTTCAGAGCTCTTCAGTCATGGCCTCTTCTAAAGAGAGAGTCGTTCATTTGTTTTCAGACGGACAATGTCACAACTGTGGCATATGTCAATCATCAAGGAGGGATTCACAGTCCTCCTGTCTAATTTCTGCGGTTCATATCCCAGGTATAGACAATTGGGAAGCGGATTATCTCAGTCGCCAAACTTTACATCCGGGCGAATGGTATCTTCACCCAGAGGTATTTCTTCAGATTGTTCAAATGTGGGTACTTCCAGAAATAGATCTGATGGCTTCTCATCTAAACAAGAAGCTTCCCAGGTATCTGTCCAGATCCAGGGATCCTCAGGCGGAGGCAGTAGATGCATTGTCACTTCCTTGGAAGTATCATCCTGCCTATATCTTTCCGCCTCTAGTTCTTCTTCCAAGAGTAATTTCCAAGATTCTAAAGGAGTGCTCGTTTGTTCTGCTGGTGGCTCCAGCATGGTCTCACAGGTTTTTGGTATGCAGATCTTGTCCGGATGGCCACTTGCCAACCGTGGACTCTTCCGTTAAGACCAGACCTTCTATCACAAGGTCCTTTTTTCCATCAGGATCTCAAATCCTTAAATTTGAAGATATGGAGATTGAACGCTTGATCCTCAGTCATAGAGGTTTCTCTGACTCTCTGATTAATACTATGTTACAGGCTCGTAAATCTGTATCTAGGAAGATATATTATCGAGTCTGGAAGATTTACATTTCTTGGTGTTTTTCTCATCTTTTTTCTTGGCATTCTTTTAGAATTCCTAGAATTTTACAGTTTCTTCAGGATGGTTTGGATAAAGGTTTGTCTGCAAGTTCCTTGAAGGACAAATCTCTGCTCTTTCTGTTCTTTTTCACAGAAAGATTACTAGTCTTCCTGTTATTCATTTTTGTACAAGCTTTGGTTCATATAAAATCTGTTATTAAGTCAATTTCTCCTCCTTGGAGTTTGAATTTGGTTCTGGGGGCTCTTCAAGCTCCTCCGTTTGAACCTATGCATTCGCTGGACATTAAATTACTTTCTTGGAAAGTTTTGTTTCTTTTGGCCATCTCTTCTGCTAGAAGAGTTTCTGATTTATCTGCTCTTTCTTGTGAGTCTCCTTTTCTGATTTTTCATCAGGATAAGGCGGTGTTGCGAACTTCTTTTCAATTTTTACCTAAGGTTGTGAATTCTAACAACATTAGTAGAGAAATTGTGGTTCCTTCATTGTGTCCTAATCCTAAGAATCCTAAGGAAAGATCGTTCTATTCTTTGGATATGGTTAGAGCTTTGAAATATTATGTTGAAGCTACTAAAACTTTCCGAAAGACTTCTAGTCTATTTGTTATCTTTCCGGTTCTAGGAAAGGTCAGAAGGCCTCTGCCATTTCTTTGGCGTCTTGGTTAAAGTCTTTTGATTCATCATGCTTATGTCAAGTCGGGTAAAACTCCGCCTCAAAGGATTACAGCTCATTCTACTAGGTCAGTTTCTACTTCCTGGGCGTTTTGGAATGAAGCTTCGGTTGATCAGATTTGCAAAGCAGCAACTTGGTCTTCTTTGCATACTTTTACTAAATTCTACCATTTTGATGTGTTTTCTTCTTCTGAAGCAGTTTTTGGTAGAAAAGTACTTCAGGCAGCTGTTTCAGTATGATTCTTCTGCTTATAATTTCAGTTTTTTTCATTATAAGATTTAAACTTTATTTTGGGTGTGGATTATTTTCAGCGGAATTGGCTGTCTTTATTTTATCCCTCCCTCTCTAGTGACTCTTGCGTGGAAGATCCACATCTTGGGTATTCATTATCCCATACGTCACTAGCTCATGGACTCTTGCTAATTACATGAAAGAAAACATAATTTATGTAAGAACTTACCTGATAAATTCATTTCTTTCATATTAGCAAGAGTCCATGAGGCCCACCCTTTTTTGTGGTGGTTATTATTTTTTTGTATAAAGCACAATTATTCCAATTCCTTATTTTTTTTATGCTTTCGCACTTTTGTCTTATCACCCCACTTCTTGGCTATGCGTTAAACTGATTTGTGGGTGTGGTGAGGGGTGTATTTATAGGCATTTTGAGGTTTGGGAAACTTTGCCCCTCCTGGTAGGAATGTATATCCCTTACGTCACTAGCTCATGGACTCTTGCTAATATGAAAGAAATGAATTTATCAGGTAAGTTCTTACATAAATTATGTTTTTTAAACTGTGCAGCCTCTCTCTGTTATATCGTTTGACAACTGTTTGCAAATGGTGGACGCATACAAAGTGCTTTTTAGAACATTCCGCATGGATTAACTGTTTTGTATTGTGAATGTTAATTTGTTACAATTATATGCAGGATAAAAATTGTCTTAAAAATGAGGATATTTTTACATTTTTAATGTAAATGTTTTTTCATATCTAGAAAACCTCATGAGCAGTCTTACATGTGCACGTTTTAATTTTGTTTCTTCAAAGAGTGAGACATTTCAATACTTGTAATCTAGGTGAATACAAATTAAGAGTTTTGCGTTATGGTTTTAAGGCTGAATTTCAGCGTAAAAACCATAACGCAGCCATTACGACTTTTAGCTTGTAATGCAACGTCAATCCCGCACTCAGATAAGGGGTGTTTAGACTTGGGGTTTATGTCAGGGTGTTAGGTTTAAATGTAACTTTTTTTCCCCCATAGACATCAATGGGGTTCCGCGCATCAGGTGTTAGTTTTTTTTCTAACACCTTCTCCCCATTGATGTCTATGGGGAAAGCTTGCACGAGCACGTATTCTCAGCCCTTGGATTTTGTGCGGTATGGAGCTCATTGCCACCATATCGCACGCACAAGGCGGCTTTTTAGAAACTTGTAATGGCAGCGCTATGAAAGGTGAAATAACGCAAATTTTGTTGCATTCGTTTTGCACCCTCTATAGAGGAAAACTTGTAATCTAGGTGATTGTTAATAATAGTTTTTTTTTATTTTATAACAGACTGTAATGTTGAAACATCTCTAGCTAAAGTGCTTGTTGCATAATCATCAATTTGTAAGGAGAGGCGGCGCTTACACCCTTTTGTTCATTTTTTTTTTTTTTAAACTTGCATTTTCATTATATCATGTATGTGATGTACCCCCATGTAGTGCTGCAAGATTTTTCATTTTTAACTAAAGTAGAATATTATGTATACTTACAAAATACCCATCATTGTTTTTGTCATGCAACACCATCAGAATCCTCACTAAAGCTCACTAAGAGGATGTTTTTATGTATAATGAAATCAGCAGGTGTGTGACAAGTTTAAAATAATGGAGGGGATACAGTTATTTGGAAAAATATTGGATGCCCCTGACCACATAACTTCTTTTCTCTTAGAAAATCAGCAGAATATGTTAACACATCCTCTGCAGTGAGCAAGCCTAAACTCACATTTTAATGCACATTCACTCTTTATTTGCTGAACTGATTGAAAAAGCTAAAAACACTAAGGGCCAGATTACGAGTGGCACGCAAACGTTTGCGCACGATCAATAAGGGGTTTATCGCAGGTATTAAGAGTTAAAAGTAAACGTGATCGTTTGAGCGCAATCGCGATTTACGCGAGAACGATTACCGCGACTTAAGAGCACTTGTTAACTGTTTCACAAAACTAAAAAGACACATCAAAATACATTACAAAGTATAATTACACTCATAATAACACTATCTAATAAAAATTATTAAAAAAAAATAATTTTGCACACAAAGCTATAAGGGTTTAAACATATGAGGTCTCGGGTGTAAGAAGAAAAAAAGGCAGGCAAAAGGCTTTAATGTACAGATATATACATGTCTAAATATGTATGTATGTATTTATATATTATTATTATTGGTTATTTGTAGAGCACCAACAGATTCCGCAGCGCTAATATATATATATATATATATTTATATGTATTTATATGTATGTGTGTGTACGTATGTATTTGTGTATATACTGTATGTATTTACAGACATATATACACATATAAACACATAAATACATATGTAAACATATATAGAAGTGCATTTGGAGCCCTTTTGCAGTTAAGTAAGTAAAAACCTGTAAAAGCATATTAATGCAATATTCGCGAGTAGGGTTTTTCCCCACTTTTTGTCTCCATTGACGTCTATGGGGGAATATGTGAACACGCACGCAATATTCTAATTTCTGCTTTTTGTGTGCAAGTGAAAACAGTTTACTTTTAGCTCATAGTTTGAGCACCAAAAGCTTACTTCTAGCGCAGTTAATGCTTGAGTGAGAGCGTTAATTATCGACCCATTTTGCCACCAATCAGCAAACACTACCCAGGTGCTGAACCAAAGATGGTCTGGCTCATAAGCTTACATTCCTGCTTTTTTAAGTAAAGATTCCAAGAGAATGAAGAAATAGTGATGATGTTAGTAAATTATAAAGTTGCTTAAAATTGCATGTTCTATCTAAATCATGAATAGTGTTAGTGGGGGAAGAAAATTATATACTTTAATTGGTGTCAGTGGGCTGGTATCACTTACCTGCGTTGTCTAGGTGCCACTAAACTGCCGTACATACATCTCCTTATGTGTGGAGCTGCAGGCCTCTCAGAGCGTGCCTTGGGGGCATGTCGGGTTGGGTTGCATGCATATAACTGAGTTTAATGGAACAGTAAACACCTTGTAATTACAATATATCTGTGTTGTATTTATATAGAAAAACAAAGCACTCTTAACTTTTTTAAAACAAACAATTGCCAAACTCCACCTACCATTTGCCTTATTTGGTGGAGACAACCAGGCTAGCCACGGTCTTAAATTTAGTATAAAAGACATTTATTTGGAGGTGTTATCAATTAAATTAAATAAGGGACATATATGTAGCAGGGTTCTCCTTCACTTGCATTTCTATTTCTGATTATTAAAAATTAAATTTCATAACTACACATTTTATATACAAATCTCAGGGTGTTAACTGTCCATTTAACCCCTGCACAGTTACGAACCAGTACAAGATTTTATTTTGTAATAAATTATCTAGGTAAATTCAGTGCTATATTTTTTTATTTTAGATGGAGAAAATGAATTTTTGGATAAGCAGAAAGTATACACAGTGAGCTTACCTCCTGAAGGCTGCTTACCAAACTTTGACAATAGCTGTGAGTCATCAAGTTCAGTAGACTCTGAAAATAATGAAGAAGCAGAGGGTAAGTGTTTTTTTAATGTCATTGACAACTTATGTCATGTATAAAGACATGCAACTGCTATCAGTCATATTATAGTTACAGAAATTACATATGTAGACTATAAAGTAGAAAACTCAATGTGTGTTTGTTGGAAAGAAGTCACATTTCCAAGTCCTTGTGAGGGATGAAAGAAAGATTGCATTTGTTTGTTTTTGTAGTGGTTCTATTGTCAAATGGAGAAAGAATAAATAAAACTGTCTGTGAAGCTCCATATTAGTTATTGTCAGCATGAGAGTCAGGCCCAGGGGCTGTGCTAGGATTAGAGTGACACTAGACCAAGCACTACAATAATATAATACAAGCGACCATGCTTACTTCTTCCCATAGACTTCTATGTGGCTTAGGTTGCACTCTAAACCGATACTGCTTTAAACCAACTGCACTAAAATCAAATTGAGTTAGGAATACTTTATACTACTATGTTCTTCACATAGAAGAAAATGTTCTTTATATTTTTAAATATGACAATTAGTAGCGGTCACGCCACCGCTGCTCGCTATGGCTGTTGCCGTAGACGCAGCGGTGGTGACTTGCCATAGACGCAGGCGGTGCTTCAGAGCATGCGGCGATGACGTCATCGCCACACGCTGCCTCTCCATCCTAGAAGCTGCTCCTGTGTACACCTGTGTGTCCTCCTTGGCGCAAATCGGCACCAATGTAAGTACCTGCAGTGCTTACATGCATTGTCTAAGTATAGGTGTTACTTAGTGTTCTCCTGGGTGTTATTGTTACTGTATGCTGGACTGTTATACTGTTACTGACCTCTGCTTGTTTGATCATACTGCCTGTTAACCCCTAAACTGCTGGATTGATATACTGCTGCTGAACTCTGCTTGTCTGACCACTCTACCTGCTTAACCCTTAAAACTGCTGGATTGATATACTGCTGCTGAACTCTGCTTGTCTGACTACTCTGCCTGTTAACCCCTAAACTGCTGAATTGATATACTGCTGCTGAACTCTGCTTGTCTGACCACTTTACCTGTTAACCCCTAAACTGCTGGATTGATATACTGCTGCTGAACTCTGCTTGTCTGACCACTCTACCTGCTTAACCCTTAAAACTGCTGGATTGATATACTGTTGCTGAACTCTGTTTGTCTGACCATTCTATTGGTTTACCACTGAACTGTTATACTGTTAGATTTCCCTTTGTTGCTGACTTCTGCCTGTTCCTGGTCCTTCTATTGGTTTACCCCTAAACTGCTATTCTGCCGGATTTCCTTCCTATTGCCGCTAAGGACTGCCCTGCCTACTGTGAGTACTGCTTACCTCATTTTACAAACTTTCTCTGCTCTGAGATATTTCCTATCACTCAACTTGACGCCGGGATAAGAAGACTACTGGCCAAGTTTGGTTTGATAGAGGAATATCCCACGAGCATCACAGTAGCAATAAGTCACCATATATTATAAAGCAAGCGTTGATAATCCGCTATTTGTGAAAGAAGTAAAGTGTGAACTTGTACACGTATATACAATGTTTGTGTAGTGTTTGCTTGATACAGGCTTGTATTGTTAGCAGATGGCAGATAAATAAAGCCCAAATAATTGTATTGCAGTGTATCTGCAGTTAACTTAAATATATATACAGCGTAGTATCTGACCTAGCTGAGGTAACGCCTCTTAACTTTGCAACATATGGATGTAATCCTTGTGTAAAGGTTGCATGTATTTGTCACAATCTGGAAACATAAGTTACTCAACACTACGTGGATCTGTATATATCCTTGGATCAGACATCCAAGTCTGCTGCAAATTAAGCTATCGGAATACCGTGGCTTGTTGTATCCGGAGTTCTGGGTGAGTGTTCTCCGGTATCACGTATCATGCCAGAGTAAGAAACCTCCGAACATTGAAATTGCAATAGCGGAGATAAGTCTCAGACAATGGGCTCATTTCCATTGAGCCGTACTTAGGTTTGTGTGCACTCGCAAACCGATAAATATGCTGTCGGAAGCAATATCTTTCACCGACTGCTTCCAACTGCCCTTTATACCTAATTTTCGCAACCGGACTCTGGCTGCCAAAAACATTTTCGTGTCCCATACAAAGTATCCAAAGCCGCTAATCTATAAATAATACCAGGTTTCCAATTACTGCGCAAACCGTTAATACACTGTTGGAGGCTGCCGATACATTTGAGAAAAATTACACCCAGCTCAACTAGGTGTAAAATAGGAAAAGAGGAGCTTTTTGAGACCTATTTCCCATTTAAATTTAACCCGCCTCCCAAAAATAATCCTGACACATCAAAATCCCTCTATCCGCCAACCCCTCACATCGCAACAAACTATAACAGTTATTAACCTCTAAACCGCCATCCCCCCCAATTGCAACTAACAATAAAATCTATTAACCCCTAATCCGCCATCCCCCAACAACGCAAAGCACCTATTCATCTAATCACTAAGCCCCCTAACCTAACACCCCCTGAGTTAACCCCCATTACGTTAAATAAAAAAATACTGTTAAACTAATAAATTATTTAAACTACCAAAATTAAAAATCCTAATCTAAAATTTTAATAAAAAATACTAACATTACATAAAAAATAAAACCTACGATTTAATTTAGATACAAAATCTAAGATTACATAAAATAAAAAATTCTAAAATCACTAAATATAAAAAAATTACGTAAAACAATTAACTAAATTATTCAAAATAAATAATCCTAATCTAATACCCCTATAAAAATAAAAAAGCCACCCCAAAATAAAACACCCCCTAAGCTAAGACTAAACTACCAATAGCCCTTAAAAGGGCATTTTGTATGGCATTGCCCTGAAGCAGGGGCGTATTAAGGCATAGGCCAACAAGGCCGGTGCCTAGTGCAGCAGATATTTAAGGGGCAGCAGAATTTTGAGTCCCTAGGGCCACTCTACTGAACTCAGGGCAGAGTGGCTAAATCAACCAATTACTAATGACCTAAATGGCTGCCCCAGCTATTGCTATCCTATGGGATTGTATGTGGGTGCACATGACGTGGTGACAGTGGAGGCAGAGCTCACTTGCACAGCCTGGCCTGGACTGAGAGGGAATGCGATATTCTTCCTGGCTCCACCGCGTGATTGAGACTCACACAGACTACACAGTGCAGTGTGCACTACAACGTGACCACTGTGAAACAGCAAATGCCTTTCTCCCTTCAGTACATCTTCATTAGGCATTAAAATACTTAAACGGATTAGTCACTAAATACTTGTACATTTACCTTTGTCTATCTGTCATACATGCAAAGAATAAGTATTTATTGCTGAATCTATACAACTATGTGACTTAAAACACAACTGAAAATATGTTGTATGCATTTAATACATTAGAAACAATACAAGTATATACTTTATTATAATTGTTTCATGTGGCTTTATCCCCTAGGATACAATTCCTAAACCTATCATAACTACTGTTGTATTTTTTAAGTACTTTTAAAGGCCAGTTTGTATATTCATTACATATTTATCCAAGCAGATATTTTGTTTAAAGGGACATTAAACAATTTGAGATGGTAATATAAAATGATAAATTGTATATATAAAACAACTCTGCAATATACTTTCATTATTTATTTTGTCCTCTTTGCCTGTAATTCCATTCTGAAATTGTGAGCTTTTCAGTTCCTGTTAGAAATGGAAGTGCAGAACACTGTTAAATCCAGCACAACCATTGGCTGCACACTCTAGTGACCTATTTATAACTGACCCTAATTGGCCACAGCAGAGAAGGTAACACAAGTTACAACATGGCAGCTCCCAGTGTTTTATAGACACTAAAACTTTACACTTATTTTGTCACTTTTTAAAAAACTAATGAAACTTTAAAAAATACATCTACATGTTAGTCATGGACTAATCTTTTCTTTGAATGCATCATTCTATCTAGCATGTATTTAG
>NC_069502.1:467718050-467800550 GCF_027579735.1 Bombina bombina | reverse complement strand
TTTTCAATCCCCAAGTGCCCCCCAAGTATGTGGCTATGTGCCAGATTTAATACAGTGTGTCGATATGCCTGGGGTACTAACAGCTGTTTGACAGACTCCTTTTTCCCAACTCTGTACAATAAATCATTTTCCACTTCAAAGTATGGATAGGTGAGTGCTTTATCAGTATTAATGGGGGTGCCATTTCTTACGGAAATATAGTTTCTAGCCGCAGCTAAAGTTGGATCCTCCCATTGTGCAGCCCTAAAGTTACTTGGGCTAACCTCTAGGTCAGTTATTTCTACATCAGGTTCAGATATATTAGATTGACCTGTATTATTCTGTTCAGTATTACCTCCAACTAGGGTTTCCATAGGGGTTGAGTGTTTCCCTCTAGCAGCATCCCATAGATTCAAAAAATGGGGAAAATCTCTGCCTATTATCATTTCATGGACTAATTTATCCACTAAACCAACTCTATGATTTATAGGGCCATTTTGAGTTTCAATAAGTACTTTAGCAGTTGGATACTTGTGTATGTCCCCATGGACACAAGCAATATCTAGGTTCTGGTAATTATCAATAGGAGTATTTCTCAACAGACCCCTGTCTATGAGCGTAACCATGCTACCAGAGTCCAGCAAAGCTTTAATTTCATTTCCCTCCACCCTTACAGTGCACCAAGGGTGGCCATTTAAACAATCATTTTTGGTAATTGCATATACTGAGCAAGTGTACAATGAATAATTGTCTCTCATATTGCCAACATTACATTCCATAGCAACATCATTCTCAGGGCAGTCCTTTGCAAAATGTCCATACTCTTTACATTGAAAACATTTAATATTAGCATTAGACAACATCTTTGAGGCTATTGTGGACCCTTCCTGCCTCACAAAACTCTTGTCCCTTGCTGTAATGTCCCTTGGGTTGTAAAAACCCATCTGCTCCTCCCGATACCCCCTTTTCCCTGGAACAGTCTTACCCAATTTACTGGGACTCTGGATCTTCGGGGTTCTAGGTCTTTCCTGGTTGGGGATTTGTAGAAACTCTCCGGCAGTCAAATAGCGTTCCACCAGGGCAACTAGACCGTCAGCAGTTTTAGGTTCACTCTGGCTGACCCACCGCCGCAGGGAAACAGGCAATCCTCGCAGGAACCGGTCCATCACGAGCTGTTCCACAATGTGACTAGCTGAGTTGACCTCTGGCTGTAGCCATTTCCTGGCAAGATGTATCAAGTCAAACATCTGTGACCGCACGGCTTTGTCTTGACTGTAAGTCCAGGAGTGAAATCGCTGGGCCCTTACTGCTGTCGTTACTCCCAGGCGGGCCAAGATTTCTGTTTTTAGCTTTTTATAGTCACTGGCCTGCTCAGGCTCCAAATCATAATATGCCTTCTGAGGTTCTCCACTCAGAAATGGCGCAAGGAGACTTGCCCATTCAGACGCAGGCCACCCTTCTCTTTCGGCTGTCCTTTCAAAAGCCATCAGGTAAGCCTCCACATCATCTGTAGCCACCATCTTTTGCAAATAGTTACTCACTCTCAGAGTCTTAGAACTGTGTGGAATTTCTGCAGCACACCTGCCCAGTCTTTCAGATAGGCCTCTAATCTCCTGCTGCATGGTACGTGTGATATTCTGCTGTTCCTCTCTTTGTGTTAATACCAGTTTTTGTAGCACTGCAATATTTTCTTGCTGGCTGGCAGTAGCTTGCTGCTGTGTGGCAGTGGCCTGTTGCTGTGAGGCAGTAGCCTGTAGTAAAGCCTTTACAACTTCCTCCATTTTAAGTGTGGTATTGTTTCCTTAACAGACTATCAGTGTGTTGCCCGCTACCTCCACCATATGTGACCTGGGATCTTGGAAACACACAGTCCTTAAAGCTGGAAACACCACACAAGGTTGTAGCTTTATAAAATACAGTCTGTTTATTATCAGGTCTGGCAAAAACAGGCAAAATAAACATAAACAAAACAAAAGAGGCTTGCTCCACTGAGCACTTACTAACAAGTACAACTGTCTGCACTAAGTAGCTTTTCACAAAAGTAATATTGCACAGACCTTTCAAACTTTGTCCTTTAGAGATAATTCCTCTCAGTCTCTCAGGAGAGTGTTTGCAGTTTTCCTTTACTGCTGGCAAAAATCTACCTCTCAAACCCTGACTGGGGATTTTATTAGCACCTGCTGTCAATTACCATATGCAGGTGAGTAGCTAGCTGAGTCAGACAGAATTCCTGGACTGGACTTTTTGACATAATGTGCTACCTGCAAACTGCGGGGTGGAGCACTGCAGCACTTTTGAGGGAATATAGACACCTTCCATTACTATGCCTTGGGTTCTGTCACAATATATATATATATATATATATATATATATATATATTTATATATATAAAAAGTAAGTGAGTTGAGTCCAGCACCATAGGTTTTGTAAAATTTCCGTCCAACCTGTGTGCTCGTTACCAAGGAGTATCAGCCAAACTCCAGCATATACAGTCCATGTAGAAAACAAGGTAACAGCACCACAGTACAAAAAATCTTCTTTTATAGGTGAAAAATCTTTATTTGAGGTATAGCAACCAATTAAAAGCGACGTTTCGGACCTACATGGTCCTTAATCATGCATACGTTAAAAACAAACAAACAGACTTTAAAAAGGGTATCTGGACCAATCAGGCTTCAATTCTCAATGTTAATTGATTTAACCCATACCTATCCAGGTTTATAAATTTCATCAACACAGTGACCTCTAGTGGTACCAGAATATATTCCATAATTTAAAACCATTATAAAAACAAATACAAATCATAATCTCTATTCAGACCATATGGATGTAATGTATTTAGGCGTTGAATCCACCATACTTCTTTCTGTTTTAATTTTAATTCCCTATTACCTCCTCTTCTGTGGTGGGGGATATGGTCAATTACTTGAAAGCGAAGCTGGCTTACTGTGTGACCCATATTAGTAAAATGTGCATATACTGGAAGTGACATGTCCTTTGATTTAATGGATGCTTTGTGTTGACTAAACCTATCCCTGGCGGCTTGGGTGGTCTCGCCAATATAGCAAAGGCCACATGGGTATTTAAGTAGGTAGATTGCATAGTTGGTTTGGCATGTATATAGCCCATTGATTGTGTATTGCTGTCTTCTGTCATTTTGTGCTAAATACTTCCGTTTTATGACTGAATTACATTGAGCACAGTGTAGACAGGGGTAACAGCCTTTATTTGGAGTAATCAAATAATTTATATCAGAGGTTTTGGTTGTACCAACATCAGCTTTTACTATGTGGTCCCTAAGATTTTTTACCCTTCTATATGATGGCATAGGGGGAAGTTTAAATAACTCTATCTCTGGGTTGTACTTTGACAAGAGGTGCCAATACTTTCTCACTATTTTAAAGATGTCATTACTCTTGTCACTGTATTCCATCGAAAGCACCAATCTATCTGTACCTTTCTCTGTTTGTTTTTTATCATGTGTTCTATCCAATTCCTGAATATTTTTGACGATGTTTTCTTTTGGATATCCTCTTTGGATAAATTTATTGCCCATAGATTTTAATCTTTCTGGCAATATTTTCTGATCTCTAACTATTCTTTTGGTACGCAAAAGTTGACTCCTTGGTATGGATTTAAAAACAGTGTCAGGGTGAAAACTTTCATATCGCAATAAAGTATTTTATCCGTTGGCTTTACATATAAATCTGTACTTAGTGTGTTTCCATATCTATATACAGTTGAATCCAAAAAGTTAATCTTTTGGGTAGAATAAGTAAGGGTAAATCTTAGGCCTGTCATAGAGGCATTAATATCCTCAACAAACTGTATCAAGGACTCCAATGAGCCCCCCATATGCCAAAAATATCATCTATATATCTTAACCACAGCTTACAATTGCTGATGAATGGCTGATTAGTATAGACAAATTTGTCCTCAAAGCCACTCATGAACAAATTGGCATATGAGGGGGCTACATTGGAGCCCATAGCTGTTCCCCGCTTTTGCATATAATAAGTGTCTTGAAAAAGGAAATAATTGCAATACAGGACAAGTCTCAACATGTCGTCAAAAAAATCAATCTGAGATACATTATATAAGCCACTGTCACTCAAGAAACATTTCACGGTCAGTAGACCTGCCTCATGGAGAATAGAGGTATATAAATTTACCACATCCAATGAGAAAATTAACCAAGTTTCCTCTACTTCAATCCCCGTGAGTTTTGTAAGGAAATCATTTGCATCCTTAATAAAGGATTTTTGCTGTTTGACAAATGGAAAAAGGACTTTGTCCAAAAAGATGGAAACATTAGAAAAAATAGAATCTGTACAGGCTACAATAGGGCGTCCTGGTGGGTGTGATAAACTTTTATGAACTTTGGGTAATGTGTAGAAAATTGGTGTTATAGGGTATTTGTTATACAGAAAATCATAAACCTGTTTAGAAATAATATTGTGGGTCAAAGCTCTATCCAATTTACCCTTAAACTCTCTTTGTATTTCTTTTAGGGGATTATGATCCAATATTTCATATACCCCTCCATCTGACAGCTGTTGTAAGATTTCCTGTACATAATAGTCAGTATCTAGCACTATTATTGCTCCGCCCTTATCAGCATTTTTTATGGTGATATTTTTGTTGTTTTTTAAGTAGATATAGCCTCCCATTCCCCTTTAGTGAGGTTATGTTGTGTGTGTGTGTGTGTATATATATATATATATATATATATATATATATAACACACACACACATATATATATATATATATATGTGTGTGTGTGTTATATATATATATATATATATATATATATATATATATATATATATATATATATATATATATATATGTGTATATGTGTATATATATATATATATATATATATATATATACACAGTCGTATGAAAAAGTTTAGGCACCCCTGACAATTTCCATGATTTTCATTTATAAATAATTGGGTATTTGGATCAGCAATTTCATTTTGATCTATCAAATAACTGAAGGACACAGTAATATTTCAGTAGTGAAATGAGGTTTCTTGGATTAACAGAAAATGTGCAATATGCATCAAAACGAAATTAGACAGGTGCATAAATTTGGGCACCCTTGTCATTTTGTTGATTTGAATACCTGTAACTATCTAGCACTGATTAATTGGAACACACAATTGGTTTGGTGAGCCCATTAAGCCTTGAACTTCATAGACAGGTGCATCCAATCACGAGAAAGGGTATTTAAGGTGGCCAATTGCAAGTTGTTGTTCTCTTTGACTCTCCTCTGAAGAGTGGCAACATGGGGGCCTCTAAACAACTCTCAAATGACCTTAAAACAAAGATTGTTCAACATTATGGTTTAGGGGAAGGCTACAAAAATCTATAGCAGATATTTAAGCTGTCAGTGTCCACTGTGAGGAACATAGTGAGGAAATGGAAGACCACAGGCACAGTTCTTGTTAAGGCCAGAAGTAAAATATCGGAGAGGCAAAGGCAAAGGATGGTGAGAACGGTCAAAAACAGCCCACAGACCACCTCCAAAGACCTACAACATCATCTTGCTGCAGATGGTGTCACTGTGCATCATTCAACAATTCAGCGTATGGGAGAGTGATTCGGAAGAAGCCTTTTCTGCACACACACAACAGATTCGCTTGAGGTATGCAAACGCACATTTGGAGAAGCCAGCTTCATATTGGAAGAAGGTGCTGTGGACTGATGAAACAAAGATTGAGTTATTTGGTTATAACAAGGGGCGTTATGCATGGCGGCAAAAGAACACATCATTCCAAGACAAACGCTTGCTAGCCACAGTAAAATTTGGTGGATGTGCCATCATGCTGTGGGGCTGTGTGGCCAGTGCGGGTACTGGGAATCTTGTTAAAGTTGAGGGTCGCATGGATTCTACTCAATATCAGCAGATACTTGAGAGTAATGTTGAGGAATCAGTCACAAAGTTGAAGTTACGCCGGAGCTAGATATTTCAACAAGACAATGACCCTAAACACTGCTCAAAATCTACTCTGGCATTTATGCAGAGGAACAAGTACAATGTTCTGGAATGGCCATCCCAGTCCCCAGACCCAAAAATCATCGAAAATCTGTGGGGTGATTTGAAGTGGGCTGTCCATGCTCGGCAACCATCAAACCTAACTGAACTGGAGATGTTTTACAAGGAGGAATGGTCCAAAATACCTTCATCCAGAATCCAGACACTCATTACAGGCTATAGGAAGCGTCTAGAGGCTGTTATTTCTGCTAAATATCATGGAAATTGTCAGGGGTGCCTAAACTTTTGCATACGACTGTGTGTATATGTATGTGTATGTATGTATGTATGTATGTATCTATGAAATATATATATATACTGTATATGTGTGTGTGTGTGTGTATGTATATGTATGTATGTATGTATGTATATATATATATATATATATATATATATATATATATATATATATATATATATATATATATATATATATATATATATATATATATATATATATATACACACACAGGTGGCCTTCGTTTTACAACGGTTCAATTTACACCGTTTCAGAATAACAACCTTTTTTTCCTGTCATGTGACTCCTATTGAAAAGCATTAAGAAGCAGTGCATTTATTAAAATTAATAGCCAGTAGGTGGAGCTGTCCGCTTGTGTTGCAGCAAAGCCAAGCAAGCTGAAATTAATCAGTTTAACCAGAACTGAGCTATCGAGCAGATTTCAAAGGAACAAGATCTTCCTGTCTATAAATCAGTCCAGATTGGAATGCATAGATCGAACTGTTTGCAGAAATATGCAAGTGAAGTCTGTGTTGTGTGATTATTTTATTAGGTTTATAATGCTGTTTAGCATTTAAAGTCTTCATTTCAAAGCTTTAAAAATAATGTATTAGGTGTTACTTATGACAATTTTGAGAGGGGCCTGGAACCTAACTCCCTCACTTCCCATTGACTTACATTATAAACTGTGTTTCAATTTCCAACGGTTTCGATTTACAACCATTCCTTCTGGAACCTTACCCCGGCGTAAACTGAGGGCTACCTGTGTGTGTGTGTATATATGTGTGTGTATATATATATATATATATATATATATATATATATCAAATTTAATAGCGGAGGGGACGCAATTGCTATGAGCTTAAACAAGGAGTAACCAACCAGTTTACTTCTAGGTTAATACTGGTATGGTCTAGAATATATCAAATATTTGGTGCAGACCCTTATGTAAAATAGATGAGTTTATGTAGAGAGAATAAATCCTGGAAACAAAAGAAAGACCAGGATAAAAGACAGGGAATTCAGCACTCTTTTTTACAAAATTTAACTGAAGCTCAAAATAAATACACAAATGTGTCGACCTAAAAGCTAATGTAGCTGCAAAGGAGAGAACTCTTTGGCACTAACAGTATTATTACATATATATATATATATATGCTCAGAAGGTAAAAAAATGCAAAAAGACCCAATAGGTAGATATGATCAATTTATAAGTATGTCAAAATAGCATAAAAAAATACAACTTGTTACAAACCTGACCGGTCAGGGGTTAGTGTCTATACCACAACAGAAATCATCAACATGATATGTAATTGTTTTCACAGGCCTGTAGAGCCATATGTGTTAGCTGCAGGATTTAGAGTGGGGGACAGTAATTAGACTACTACACCCTACTGCTTGCGGCACCTTAATATGTAAGGCTAAATGCCGGGCAGATTATTATCTGGGATCTAAGTAGTTACAGTTAGTGTGCCCCAACACCTATGCAGCTTAGAAGTCAAAACATAAATTGCACATATACATGTTACTTAAAAGATATATTAGTGGGGGACTGGAAGTCAAGCTACTACACCCAGCTGCATACTGCACCTTATAGTATTAAGGCTAAATGCCGGGCAGGTATTTTATGGGATCTAAGTAGGTTGCTGTACTGTGCCCCAAAATATGTACAAATATCTTGTTACCATGCAAGCAAACAGCTAAGAACGGTATTATATAGCCAGCTTTGCTGGATAGTCACTTAGAAGCAGCTACTCTTGATATCGGGTATAAAAGTCCCTTTAGATAGAGTTATGCAAGCAAGAAGGTTAGCCGTGAAGCAGATACAGATAGTTGTAGAAAGCACAAGGTATAGCCTCAGCGTAGCGTGATATTAGTAAGCTTCAAGCATATATTAGTGTAGCGTTTCCTTGGGGGACTTTAGCATATACCCTCTCATCAGGGTAGCATCATCCAAGACAGTCAATCAGCAGCCTATTACTCAGGCAGTGACAAGGCAGTATACGACCTGTTTCCTTCAAAGTTATTCCTGTGACTGAATCATAGAAGATGCGCCTCATTGAGTAGTCGGGAACTCCATTCTAGAGTTCGCTTGCAGCGTGTCTGTTCCGTGTGTACAACACCAATCACATGCTCCGGTCAGCTCGTCCAATGCCGACGCGCGTTTCACCCGCTAGGTATGTCGGGCTTCGTCAGGGCGTGATGACGTTGGGAGTGCTTTGTCTCCCTTTTAAACTTTACTTAGTGACACGCCCCTATTGATAAAGTCTCACAATGCTTCATCAGCGATGCTGGTTAGTAAAGGGACAAACCCTTTGAAGTATATGTTGATTAATGCTAATATAGTAATGATACAAAAGGTTAAAGTAAATTCATTTAGAAAAACTTTGCATGCTAGGATAAAGAGATCATATACACCTGAGAAAAACAATTGGGTTTTTGTTTGAATAAAATACTAAAAAATTCGTCAAAACATATGATTTACCTATTTAGCCTTATTTGCCCTAAGAAGATAGTAAAGAAAATATTCAAATACAGCAAGATAAATGCTGTAATATATAAGATATAGGGGCTTGTCTGTACCGGGAAAAATTATTATGGAATGCGAATGATGAATACAACAGCCATACTTTATAAAAAGCATGCCATGTCTATTCTATCATTCAGCCCTTTAGGTATCTGTGTTTGGAGGATCGTAATCCACCTGCATTCCTTTTGGAGGAGGACCTTATCGTTATCGCCTCCTCTGTTGTTGGTAATGCCTCTGTCAATGCCTATGAATGAAAGGGAGTCAGAAATGCAGGCATGAGCATCCTCAAAGTGCTTAGCCACATTGCTTTTGGGATTCTTATTTTTAATGTCATCCCTGTGCTCAGTAATCCGGTCTTTAATGGCTCTCCGAGTTTTGCCCACATAGAACCGTGGGCAACTGCAGGAGAGAAGGTAGATGACACCTTCAGTGTTGCATGTAATGTGATGTTTTAGTTTATACGTCTTGCCAGTATGTGTGGAGAAAACTTTAGTTTTTACCATGTATTTGCACGCCACACATCTTCCACATGGATGATTTCCCGTGGATCTATGTGTAGTGAGCCAGTCAGTTTGTTGTTTGGGTGATACAAATTGGCTTCTCACCAGTTTATCCCTAAGGTTAGGTGCTCTTCTGGCAGTGATGTTAGGGTGGTCTCCCACCTCCTTTAATACCCCTTCATCACTTGTTAGAACATGCCAGTTTTTATCAAGTATAGTTCGCAGAGCTGACCAGTGACAATTAAAGTCTGCGATCAGTCTAATAGGACCTTGCACAGGTTTCTCCTTTGGTATCAGGAGTTGCTCACGATTTTGGTGGGCTGCTTCATTCAGAGCCCTTTTAATGACTCTCTTCGAGTACCCCCTGTCTTCAAACCGTTTTTTCATTTCTTGTGCATGCTCATAATATTTTGTTTTTGTTGAGCAATTGCGGCGTAATCTGAGAAACTGTCCTTTGGGTATTCCTTTTTTAAGGTGGTCAGGATGGTGGCTAGTTGCAAGAAGCAAACTATTGGTGGCCGTCGTTTTACGGAAGTTCTCAGTTTCAATTAGACCCTGATTAAGATTTATTTTAATGTCCAAAAAGGAAATTTCCTTCCTACTGGACTGCAATGTAAGAAGGATATTTTTATCATTCTTATTCAGAGTATCCACAAAGTCCAGGAGACCCTGTTCAGAGCCCTCCCATATGAGGAAAATATCATCCACATATCTAAGCCATATGTGGATGTTTTCCTCAAAGAGAGGGC
The DNA here is from genome assembly GCF_027579735.1 of Bombina bombina. Taxonomy (NCBI): domain Eukaryota; kingdom Metazoa; phylum Chordata; class Amphibia; order Anura; family Bombinatoridae; genus Bombina; species Bombina bombina. The sequence continues at coordinate 467,790,511 of NC_069502.1, read as the reverse complement.
TCTGATACACATCCTCCATTTCCCATGCTCCCAAGTGAAGGCATGCATAGGTGGGGGCACAAGTCGCCCCCATTGCTGTCCCTTGCTGCTGTACATATATCTTATTATCAAAGAGAAACACATTATTTGTCAAGATGAACTCTAACAGTTCCATGACAAAATCTGTATGTTTATGTGTTTGCGTTCCTCTCATCATAAGAAAGTGTCTGCATGCTTTTATGCCAACATCATGTGGAATTGATGAGTACAAACCTTCCACATCCAAACAGGCCATGATGGCACCTTGAGGGACCGAAAGTTTATCGATTTTCCTTAGGAAATCCACTGTGTCCAGGATATATGATGGTAATGTGTTTAAAAAGGGTCTAAGAAAAAAGTCCACATAATTGCCTAAATTTTCAGTCAAACTTCCAATTCCTGCAATTATTGGACGACCTGGCGGATGGCTAGCGTTTTTGTGTATCTTCGGGATACAATAGAAGACAGGTGTTATGGGGTGCTCGGGATAGAGATATTTATATTCCGAATTTGTGATAAGGCCATTACTTTTTGCCTTTTTTAGAATGTTAAACAGGGTATACTGTAGGGAGGATGTGGGGTTGTATGTCATGGATTTATAATGCTTTGTATTTAGAAGCTGACGTTTAGCCTCCAAAACATACATGTTCTCATCCCAGAGGACAAGGTTACCACCCTTGTCCGCTGGCTTGATTAAGAATCCTTTAGCATTCATGAGTTCGCTTAGAGCTTTCCGTTCGGGTTTTGATAGGTTGTCATCCACTATTCCTATAAGGGATAGTTGGTTAACTTCCTTCTCAACCTGTTTCACAAATATATTAACTGCCGGTACCATTGAAAGTTGTGGCATATATTTAGATTTAGCCTTAAAGTCTGAGGTAGTTCTATTGTAACAAGGAATATCCTTTAGTTGCGTGGGGGTATACTGACTCCCCTCATTTTCTTCGAGAAGGCTTTGGAGAGTTTCTACTGTGGGCATGTCCTCTTTAGTGATGTTGACATCCTCCACTAGGTGTCTACTTTTGCCCTTCATTATCTGAGATAGTACAATTTTTCGGGCAAACAGGTGGAGATCCTTTATAAAGTTGAATTTGTCAAGGTAGTTTGTTGGACAGAACGAAAGACCTTTTTTAAGTACCTTTATATGAACAAGGTTTAGTTTAAATGACGATAAATTGATTATCTGAAGGCCTTCCTCTGCTGTTTTTAATATCCCCTGCGTCCCCGGTATCGCCGGGGTCTGCCCCTGACAAAATTCCCCTGGTTCTGATTCTGTCTCCGTTGCCTGGAGGGATATCTCCTCTCTCTTGAGTCTGAATTTGTCCCTCCTCCGCCTTCTCTTCCTACCTCCTCTCCTCCTTCCCCTAAAAAATTATGTGATTTCTCTGTGTTTGATCTATGATGTTCAGATTCTGCATCAGAAACATCAGTGCCAGAATCATAGGTACCCCTTATTGGTAAGTAGTTATATACTTTGTTGTTTTTATAGTCATCATTGTCCCTGGAGAGTTTTCTACCTTTTCTTAATTTTATATCATTTTGCAATCTAGCAATCTGCTCTTTGATTTCATCATTTAATTTGGCAAAATTAGTATTATTGGAAAAGGTATTAACCACCTTTTGGCATTCTTCTGCCTGTGTGATTGTTTTGTCCAGTCTATCTTTGTTACGCTTTACCATTTTACCCATTAAGATGATGGAGCAATCAGTAAGACTGGAATTCCAGTCCTCCATGAATGCATCACCTCCTTCATCCTCCCTCAGGTTAGTCCCAGGGTCTAGTCTCAGACGTAGGCCCCTTGGTATAATGTTATTTTTTATGTAATTCTCTAGGCTTGATGTCTCAGCCCTGAGTTTAACCTGTTTAACCAAAAGTTTTTTATAGTTTTTAAAGGCACCATAAATATTGATCGGTGCACTATTTTCAATCTGACTCTCTTCCAAGCCAGACATGGACAGAGACGCTGTTAGTTCAGCTTCCCAGTTCTCATCAGACAATGAAAATGCCATTATAATAGCGTGAATCAGGGTAAGGCACAAGTGTCAAAAATGTTTCTGTCCCCTGCAGCCACCAAGCTTGTGACACATTCAAAGAGTTGTAGACTCTTGTTAGGTTCAGTAGTTAGCATAAGGGGATCAAAAGGGGATAAAAGTCTAAAGGGACTTTTATACCCGATATCAAGAGTAGCTGCTTCTAAGTGACTATCCAGCAAAGCTGGCTATATAATACTGTTCTTAGCTGTTTGCTTGCATGGTAACAAGATATTTGTACATATTTTGGGGCACAGTACAGCAACCTACTTAGATCCCATAAAATACCTGCCCGGCATTTAGCCTTAATACTATAAGGTGCCGTATGCAGCTGGGTGTAGTAGCTTGACTTCCAGTCCCCCACTAATATATCTTTTAAGTAACATGTATATGTGCAATTTATGTTTTGACTTCTAAGCTGCATAGGTGTTGGGGCACACTAACTGTAACTACTTAGATCCCAGATAATAATCTGCCCGGCATTTAGCCTTACATATTAAGGTGCCGCAAGCAGTAGGGTGTAGTAGTCTAATTACTGTCCCCCACTCTAAATCCTGCAGCTAACACATATGGCTCTACAGGCCTGTGAAAACAATTACATATCATGTTGATGATTTCTGTTGTGGTATAGACACTAACCCCTGACCGGTCAGGTTTGTAACAAGTTGTACCTTCTGAGCATATATATATATGTAATAATACTGTTAGTGCCAAAGAGTTCTCTCCTTTGCAGCTACATTAGCTTTTAGGTCGACACATTTGTGTATTTATTTTGAGCTTCAGTTAAATTTTGTAAAAAAGAGTGCTGAATTCCCTGTCTTTTATCCTGGTCTTTCTTTTGTTTCCAGGATTTATTCTCTCTACATAAACTCATCTATTTTACATAAGGGTCTGCACCAAATATTTGATATATTCTAGACCATACCAGTATTAACCTAGAAGTAAACTGGTTGGTTACTCCTTGTTTAAGCTCATAGCAATTGCGTCCCCTCCGCTATTAAATTTGATATATATATATATATATATATATATATATATATACACACACATATATACACACACACACAGGTAGCCCTCAGTTTACGCCGGGGTAAGGTTCCAGAAGGAATGGTTGTAAATCGAAACCGTTGGAAATTGAAACACAGTTTATAATGTAAGTCAATGGGAAGTGAGGGAGTTAGGTTCCAGGCCCCTCTCAAAATTGTCATAAGTAACACCTAATACATTATTTTTAAAGCTTTGAAATGAAGACTTTAAATGCTAAACAGCATTATAAACCTAATAAAATAATCACACAACACAGACTTCACTTGCATATTTCTGCAAACAGTTCGATCTATGCATTCCAATCTGGACTGATTTATAGACAGGAAGATCTTGTTCCTTTGAAATCTGCTCGATAGCTCAGTTCTGGTTAAACTGATTAATTTCAGCTTGCTTGGCTTTGCTGCAACACAAGCGGACAGCTCCACCTACTGGCTATTAATTTTAATAAATGCACTGCTTCTTAATGCTTTTCAATAGGAGTCACATGACAGGAAAAAAAGGTTGTTATTCTGAAACGGTGTAAATTGAACCGTTGTAAAACGAAGGCCACCTGTGTGTGTATATATATATATATATATATATATATATATATATATATATATATATATATATATATATATATATATATATATATATATATATATATATATATATATATATATATATATATATATATATATATATATATATATATATATATATACATACATACATACATACATACATACATATACATACACACACACACACACACATATACAGTATATATATATATATATACTGTCACAGTGTAGCTCACTCTTTCACAATAAATCCAGTACTCAGTAGAATATGTAAAATTCAAAGATGCTTTATTTCCAAACTTTTTAAAGCATATAAACGGCCTCCATAAAAACACCTCACTCCACTAAACAAAAAATCAGTGTACACAGATACACCTGAATAGGAGTTTCGTGCATGCGCACTTGGTCATGCACACCTTATTTAAGAACATTTCCCTTAAAGCGACAGTGTATAACCAAAATAATCTATGAAAGACAAATATATACAAAATATTGACGATCATCACTTAAACCGCTTATTTATACCCCCTTTAGGAGGTTTATTAACTTTTTTCAATGTTTAGATTCAGCTATTCTATAGCAAATTAAATAAATAGAAATATTTATTTTAAGCGTTTTAGGCATTCATTATTTTTGCTTCATAAGTGCATAAATCAACATAGTAACTAGCGATATATTACAATACCCTGATTATGTTTCCTTTTGACTAAGATTTTATATCTTGTAAATCAATAAAAATGCATATTAACATTTTATTTCATGATACTATATCTTTAAGTAAAAAATAACTAGAATGTATGTAAATGATACAGCTAGACAGAATCCAGATAGTACTAAAGTCCTTTATGCAGGACATGAGGAAAGTTAATCATTCAAGTAAACAAATCAAGGTCTCTTCTCATGTTGAGACCAAGTGGGTTGCTGGTCTTTAAAGGAAAGATCCAGTATACCTCACGTTTATTTAGTTTGTTTTCCCTGTCTCCTCCTCTCTTCCACACAGGTACATGATCAATACTATGGCAAGTTTAGTCACATCAGCATTGTGTAATTCTTTAAAGTGTCTTGCCACTGGTGTATCTGTATCTATATCTTCTATAGATCTAAGGTGTTGTAAGAACCTATCTTTTAGTGAACGTTTCGTTTTCCCTGTATATTGTTTTAGACAGATCTGACACTGAAGTAAATAAACAACGTGTGAAGTGTAACAATTTATATAGAAATTAATGTCATGTTCTTGTCCTGTGCTATTAGACTTGAATTTTGTCCCTTCTGTGACATGAGAACAGGTTTTGCAGATTGGTTGTCTGCATTTATAGAATCCTACCCTTTTTTTAAGCCAGGTGGTTTGAGTTTTAACAGTCAGAACCCCTTATAGTGATAAAGTCACACCCCTTTTCTACTATCTCTTTAATGATAGGATCAGTGTGTAATATGGGCAATGACTCTGATGATATTACAGATTTTGTGATATTCATCACTGTAAGTGGTGATAAACTTGAGATTAGACTGTTGTTTTTTATTGTTTTTTTGCTTGTATTCAAGTAATTTTTCCCTCGAGATATGGTCTCTATCTTCTCTGACTTTTTCAAGTAAAGTTGAATCATACCCTCTGTCCCTTAGTCTATCAGTAATAATTTGAGCCTGTTTCTGATAATCCTCATCTTTAGTGCAATTCCTCCTGGCCCTAATGTACTCCCCCTTAGGAATGCCTTTCAGGACATGTCTAGGGTGACAGGAGTCAAATTGCAGGATTGTGTTTCCTGCCAAAGGTTTTCTATATAAGGTGGTACTGATATGTCCATTATCTGCCATTATCTCTATGTCCAGAATGTTTATGGAATGTACACTGTTCTCACCTATGAATGAGATCCCCCATCCATTGGTATTTAAGTACTGACAAAAATATTTAGCCATTTCCTCATCACCATCTCGAATAAATATCAAGTCTTCAATATAGCGATAATATTGTATGATGTTACCTTTAAAGGGATTTCCATCTGCATAGACGTAGGACAGCTCCCACCATCCCATAAAGAGATTGGCATAGGAGGGGGCAAATTTCGCCCCCATAGCTGTCCCACGTCCCTGCAGATAGAAATCTCTTTGAAACATGAAAAAAATTATGTGTCAGCAAGTACTCTATAGCTCTTAATAAGAACTGTCTGTTTTGTTGTGGGTTCAAAATTACTATATAAATCAAACATGTTCTCTAAAGCGGTTATTCCTCTCTCATGTAGTATGGACGTATATAAAGATGATACGTCAGCTACTAGGAATCTGTATGTTGGCTTCCAACTGCATCCCTTCAATTTCATGAGTAAATCAGTAGTGTCTTGAATATAGCTTGGTAGATTCCTAACCAAAGGCTGTAAAAAACTGTCCACTACTTCAGATAAGGGTTCATTTAGAGAGTCAATCCCTGCAATGATAGGACCTGGTGGATTAACCGGATTTTTGTGTATTTTAGGAAAGAAATGGAATCGTTTATTTACTTCTGTGTCAGATCTGTCTAAAACAATATACTGTACAGGGAAAACGAAACATTCACTAAAAGAAGATATAGATTCAGATACACCAATGGCAAGACACTTTAAAGAATTACACAATGCTGATGTGACTAAACTTGCGATACAGGGTATTGATCATGTACCTGTGTGGAAGAGAGGAGGAGACAGGGAAAACAAACTAAATACTGGATCTTTCCTTTAAAGACCAGCAGCCCACTTGGTCTCTACATGAGAAGAGACCATAATTTGTTTACTTGAATGATTAAATTTCCTCATGTCCTGCATACTGGACATTAGTACTATCTGGATTCTGTCTAGCTGTATCATTTACATACATTCTAGTTATTTTTTACTTAAAGATATAGTATCATGAAATAAAATGTTTATATGTATTTTTATTGATTTACAAGATATAAAATCTTAGTCAAAAGGAAACATAATCAGGGTATTGTAATATATCGCTAGTTACTATGTTGATTTATGCACTTATGAAGCAAAAATAATGAATGCCTAAAATGCTTAAAATATATATTTCTATTTATTTAGTTTGCTATATAATAGCTGAATCTAAACATTGAAAAAGTTAATAAACGTCCTAAAGGGGGTATAAATAAGCGGTTTAAGTGATGATCGTCAATATTTTGTATATATTTGTCTTTCATATATTATTTTGGTTATACACTGTCACTTTAAGGGAAATGTTCTTAAATAAGGTGTGCATGACCAAGTGCGCATGCACGAAACTCGTATGCAGGTGTATCTGTGTACACTGATTTTTTGTTTGGTGGAGTGAGGTGTTTTTATGGAGGCCGTTTATATGCTTTTAAAAGTTTGGAAATAAAGCATCTTTGGATTTTATATATTCTACTGAGTACTGGACTTACTGTGAAAGAGTGCGCTACACTATTTGTGACAGTGTGAATTAATTATGTGCAAAGCAGACGCATCATGCAGCAGCATTCATTTACACAGAAAAGTCTGAAGCTCACTCTCCATTTTGGCGGTCAGAAGACACAGAAATAAAGAGGTAATTTACCTTGCACTGAATCTAAGGCGAGAGATTCCTTGACACTTTTCCATGCAGTATGTTTATATATATATATATATATATATATATATATATATAAACATACACAAACACAGTGTGTGTATGTGTGTATATGTGTGTATATATATATATATATATATATATATTTTATAATATGCTCATGTATGCAATTTGTACGTGTCCCCATAGGTAGTGTCTTTGTTACCCAGGCAACCTTTGGCACTGACAGTGCAGATGGGCGTGCCTGTTTTAAATAAGGGCTGATACCATATGATTAATGTGTACACCGGTTGCTATGGCTACCCTCGGACCTGCGCAGTGGTGCAGGGAGAACGCCATGGTCACTTCCGGTTTCGCAACTCACGCTTGGTGGAGGGTAAGGTTATATATTTCACTCATTTTAATGTTTATATCATGGTCTGAGGACGGGGCTAATCACCCGAAACGTCACTGTATGTTTTTGTATTAAACTACAATATCTTGCAAAGTCCCGGTGAGTGCGTCCTTTTTTTCTACTATATATATATATATATATATATATATATATATATATATATATATATATATATATATATATATATATATATATATATATATATATATATATATATATATATATATATATATATATATATATATAGATATATATATATATATATATATATACACAGTGTGTGTGTGTGTGTATATATAGATATATATATATATGTGACGTGCGGTGACGTCAGAGGTTGGTGAGGCAGTGGCTAGGATACGCCTTCATTCTTTAGATATCCTTGTTGAAGAATAGCAATGCACATGGGTGAGCCAATCACATGAGGTATCTGTGCAGCAACCAATCAACAGCTACTGGGCACATTTAGATATGATTTTCAGCAAAGGATATCAAAAGAATGAAGGAAATTAGATGTAAATTGGAAAGTTTTTTAAAATTGCATGCTCTTTCTAAATCATGAAAGAAAACATGGGTTTCATGTCCCTTTAAATGGTGTCTTGGAAAACTGGTCAACTTAGTAAACATCTGATTTTAGTCTAAAGGATTGTAACAGAAACTCTTGCCAGATAACAAAATGCTTGCTCTGATTATGAGATCTAGAAATCCATGCCCATTAAAATATTTTTAAAACATACTTTTTACTTTAATGCTGCAAATTATGCTTATAGATTCTTTCATTATTCAGTAAATATAAAAATATCTTGATCCAGTGGCGGCTTGTGAAATTTAAAGATGGTGGGGCGCTTGACCCCACCCCTTTAAATCAAGCCACACCATCAGATGGCACTACCAATTCATTAATTAAGTAAATAAAAGGTAGACAGAAACACAGAAAAGCACTCGGGGGGAGAGGGAGAGAGAGAGAAGGGGGAGAGAGACACAGAGGGTTAGAGAGAAACACAGAGGGTTAGAGAGAAAGAGAGAGAGACACAATCACACACAGAGGGTTAGAGAGAGAAAGAGACACAATCACACACAGAGGGTTAGAGAGAGAGAGACACAATCACACACAGAGGGTTAGAGAGAGAGAGAAAGAGAGAGACACAATCACACACAGAGGGTTAGAGAGAGAAAGAGACACAATCACACACAGAGGTTTAGAGAGAGAGACACAATCACACACAGAGGGTTAGAGAGAGAGACACAATCACACACAGAGGGTTAGAGAGAGAAAGAGACACAATCACACACAGAGGGTTAGAGAGAGAGAGAGAAAGAGAGAGAGACACAATCACACACAGAGGGTTAGAGAGAGAAAGAGACACAATCACACACAGAGGGTTAGAGAGAGAGACACAATCACACACAGAGGGTTAGAGAGAGAGAAAGAGAGACACAATCACACACAGAGGGTTAGAGAGAGAGAGAGAGAAAGAGAGAGAGAGACACAATCATACACAGAGGGTTATAGAGAGAGAGAGAAAGAGAGAGAGACACACAATCACACACAGAGGGTTAGAGAGAGAGAGAAAGAGAGAGAGACACAATCACACACAGGGTTAGAGAGAGAGAGAAAGAGAGAGAGAGAAAGAGAGAGAGACACAATCACACACAGAGGGTTAGAGAGAGACACAATCACACACAGAGGGTTAGAGAGAAAGTGAGAGAGAGACACAATCATACACAGAGGGTTAGAGAGAGAGACACAATCACACACAGAGTGTTAGAGAGAGAGAAAGAGAGACACAATCACACACAGAGGGTTAGAGAGAGAGAAAGAGAGACACAATCACACACAGAGGGTTAGAGAGTGAGAGAGAGACACAATCACACACAGAGGGTTAGAGAGAGAGTGAGAGACACAATCACACACAGAGGGTTAGAGAGAGAGAAAGAGAGACACAATCACACACAGAGGGTTAGAGAGAGAGTGAGAGAGAGACACAATCATACACAGAGGGTTAGAGAGACACATAAGGGATGAGAGAGTCAGAGGGGGAAGAAGAGAGACAGAGAGAGAAAGAGACCATGGGGGAGAACGACACATAAGGAGAGAGATGGATAGATAGAGAGACACACACACACACACAAGGGGGGGGGGGGGAAGAGGCACCACTGCATTTTTAAGTAATGAAACAGCAGAGCTACAGAGAGTTCAGAAAGTGAGACTATGAATTAGTGTGAAGTACAGAGGCAAGCTGCTAAGTTAATGGGTGTAAAGTTTGAGTAAACAAAATACTAAAACGATCCTTAAACTGCTGTAAAAGAGTTAAAAAACAATTATAATTTTCACTAACAGAATCCCTTTCAGTAAAATCTAAGGTTGTAGCACGTACTTCAATAAGATGTGGCTAAAACTCTGCATCTCTTCCTGCTCTGTAAGGAAGTGACATTGGAAAATTCCACTGCACTTAGAGGGGAAGTACTGAACTCTCTTTTTCACTTTAGCAAAGCTGGCAGCTTCACAGGACAGCAACAAAATAAATGAAAGTTGTTTTTTTCCGTTTTTGTTTTGTTTTATATGATTTAACATCCAGCCCCAACCCTAAGTTCCACTTACTAATGCCTCTCACTAAATTGGGTCAGCCCAAATAGGACTGCCTCAAATAAGCAGTTATGGGCCATGCAATGATCTTAACGACTTTCATCCAGTAGGTGGCTCAGCATGTTGTGTAATGGTGGGCAGACCTGCTTGTGCCTCTCCATTGCACAACATGTAGCTGGGGGAAAAAAAATTGCAATTTTTTTTTAAGCCAATAAAAAAATATATATATTTTTGCCCAAATGAGAGGTGAAGCCCTGCCTCTAGTGACTGCACATCAATAATGTATATGTGTGTATATGTATATATATATATGTATGTATGTATGTGTGTATATATATATATATATATATATAAATATATATATATATATATATATATATATATATATATATATATATATAAATATACATACATACATACATACATACATACATACATACATACATACATACAACACATAAAGAAAACCCTGCACTCACCAGCAAGCTCACAGTAAAGATTTAAAAGCAAAAATGTAAAGGTTAGTTACTGCATCTGGTCAAATGGGACAAGCTCAGGTACCACGTCAAGGTCCTTTCCAATACCCGAGTCCCCAACACAGCCACACAATGCAAGCTCTCAAATCCAAACAAACTGGGACCCTGTGACAGAACAGCTTTTTGTGAGTGCACCCAGGGCTGAGCATGTTGCTGGGTCATGGGATGTGTACCCGGTCCGGTCTTGGAGTGCAGTCCCCTTCCGTGTTTTGTATATTTCTGGGTGATTACATATCCCTCAGCACCCCTCCCTTGTTCCCTGTTTGTTTGGATTTGAGAGCTTGCATTGTGTGGCTGTGTTAGGGACTCGGGTATTGGAAAGGACCTTGACATGGTACCTGAGCTTGTCCCATTTGGCCAGATGTGGTAACTAACCTTTCCATTTTTGCTTTTAAATCTTTACTGTGAGCTTGCTGGTGAGTGCAGAGTTTTCTTTATGTATTGTATTAATTTGTTTTGTAATTTCCCTATGGTTCTTGCACCCACTCCTATCTGGGGTTAACTGCCTGCGACCCTAAGACCTCACAGCTTGTTGTGAGTGCCACTGAGCACCCAGGGCTGAGCATGTTACTGTGTTTTGTGTGTATGTGTATATATATATATATATATCCAAAGTAGAAAAGATCTGGAGCGCAAAAAGAAAAGGGAACTGCAATAGTGTGAGATCCAACAACACTTTTAATTAGCACGCAATTAAAATCTACTCACAAAATTTCCAAATAAGTCAAGCACATAGCATCAAACATGAAGAGTATTCCGGTGCTTCTCTCACGGCTGTATCCTTGCAAGACTCGGCGTGTGACGTCACCACCCGATCTACTTGACTGCAAAGGGGTTAAATGCTGTCAAAGTTGTAGTGGTGTCACAGCTGGTGAACCAATCAGAAGAAGGCATACATGTGTATGGGCCAATCACTGGCAGTATTTTCACCTGGAGGAGACTGAAGTAGTTCCAGGAGGACTGAAGTAGTTCCAGGAGGACGTTAACTATGTTCTTGTCCCCTTTAATTCCTTCTCCGTAAAACCTTCTCCGGGAAATCTAACCTGCAAATCCCTTCTCCCAATCACATGTCCCCTGCTGAGTTGTTTTGTTCTCTGCAGAACATTGCAATGCACAACCCGCCACAGACTAGTGGTGGCGGGTTGTGCATTGCAATGTTCTGCAGAGAACAAAACAACTCAGCAGGGGACATGTGATTGGGAGAAGGGATTTGCAGGTTAGATTTCCCGGAGAAGGTTTTACGGAGAAGGAATTAAAGGGGACAAGAACATAGTTAACGTCCTCCTGGAACTACTTCAGTCTCCTCCAGGTGAAAATACTGCCAGTGATTGGCCCATACACATGTATGCCTTCTTCTGATTGGTTCACCAGCTGTGACACCACTACAACTTTGACAGCATTTAACCCCTTTGCAGTCAAGTAGATCGGGTGGTGACGTCACACGCCGAGTCTTGCAAGGATACAGCCGTGAGAGAAGCACCGGAATACTCTTCATGTTTGATGCTATGTGCTTGACTTATTTGGAAATTTTGTGAGTAGATTTTAATTGCGTGCTAATTAAAAGTGTTGTTGGATCTCACACTATTGCAGTTCCCTTTTCTTTTTGCGCTCCAGATCTTTTCTACTTTGGATTACTCTACCCGGCTGCCGGACAAACAGCCAACCCCCTGTGAGCAGCAGTTTGAAAAGTGACTGATACAAAGTGTGTAACGCTGGAGGACATTTGCTACACTTTATAACATCAAAGCTTATGGACATTACAGACATTTATATCAGTAAGAACATTGACCAATTGATTAGTTCATAAGTGTGTACTATTATTAAGATTATTGGAAATTTATTGATTCCTCCTTTTTAACTATTCATAATTTGGTTGAGACAAGCGCTTCTAGTTTCATATATCTATATATATATATATATACACTCAAAAGCCTGCCATCCATGGATTCTGTCAGTGTTTTGATCTGTTCACCATCAACATTGCGTGCAGCAGCAACCACAGCCTCCCAGACACTGTTCAGAGAGGTGTACTGTTTTCCCTCCTTGTAAATCTCACATTTGATGATGGACCACAGGTTCTCAATGGGGTTCATATCAGGTGAACAAGGAGGCCATGTCATTAGATTTTCTTCTTTTATACCCTTTCTTGCCAGCCACGCTGTGGAGTACTTGGACGCGTGTGATGGAGCATTGTCCTGCATGAAAATCATGTTTTTCTTGAAGGATGCAGACTTCTTCCTGTACCACTGCTTGAAGAAGGTGTCTTCCAGAAACTGGCAGTAGGACTAGGAGTTGAGCTTGACTCCATCCTCAACCCGAAAAGGCCCCACAAGCTCATCTTTGATGATACCAGCCCAAACCAGTACTCCACCTCCACCTTGCTGGCGTCTGAGTCGGACTGGAGCTCTCTGCCCTTTACCAATCTAGCCACGGGCCCATCCATCTGGCCCATCAAGACTCACTCTCATTTCATCAGTCCATAAAACCTTAGAAAAATCAGTCTTGAGATATTTCTTGGCCCAGTCTTGACGTTTCAGCTTGTGTGTCTTGTTCAGTGGTGGGCGTCTTTCAGCCTTTCTTACCTTGGCCATGTCTCTGAGTATTGCACACCTTGTGCTTTTGGGCACTCCAGTGATGTTGCAGCTCTGAAATATGGCCAAACTGGTGGCAAGTGGCATCTTGGCAGCTGCACGCTTGACTTTTCTCAGTTCATGGGCAGTTATTTTGCGCCTTGGTTTTTCCACACGCTTCTTGCGACCCTGTTGACTATTTTGAATGAAACGCTTGATTGTCCGATGATCACGCTTCAGAAGCTTTGCAATTTTAAGAGTGCTGCATCCCTCTGCAAGATATCTCACTATTTTTGACTTTTCTGAGCATGTCAAGTCCTTCTTTTGACCCATTTTGCCAAAGGAAAGGAAGTTGCCTAATAAATATGCACACCTGATATAGGGTGTTGATGTCATTAGACCACACCCCTTCTCATTACAGAGATGCACATCACCTAATATGCTTAATTGGTAGTAGGCTTTCGAGCCTATACAGCTTGGAGTAAGACAACATGCATAAAGAGGATGATGTGGTCAAAATACTCATTTGCCTAATAATTCTGCACTCCCTGTACACATGTATTGACATGTATACAAATATTTAGACATACATTTATATATTGTAGCCCTTTCAAGTCAAACACCTTGTCATATACCATTTCCCTTTTAACCCTTTTAAAAAAATATATATATTAATAATATATATTTCTCTTGTTAAGTGTGTTCAGTCCACGGGTCATCCATTACTTATGGGATATATTCTCCTTCCCAACAGGAAGTTGCAAGAGGATCACCCAAGCAGAGCTGCTATATAGCTCCTCCCCTCACATGCCATACCCAGTCATTCTCTTGCAACCCTCAACAAAGAAGGAGGTCGCGAGAGGAGTTGGAGTTTTTACTTAATTATTCTTCAATCAAAAGTTTGTTATTTTAAATGGCACCGGAGTGTGCTGTTTTTCTATCTCAGGCAGTATTTGGAAGAAGAACCTGCCTGCGTTTTCTATGATCTTAGCAGGCGTAACTAAGATCCACTGGCTGTTCTCGACATTCTGAGGAGTGGGGTAACTTCAGAACATGGGAATAGCATGCGGGGTCCCCCACAAATGAGGTATGTGCAGTACAATATTTTCTGGGAATGGAATTGACTAAGAAAACACTGCTGTTACCCGTATGATGTAAGTACAGCCTTAAATGCAGTAGTAGTGACTGGTATCAGGCTGATAATTGTATGCACAGTAGAGTTATTTTCTAGGGACTAGAATTTGACTGAGAAAATACTGTTAATACTGAAATAATGCTTAAGCCTTATCTGCAGTGGAAGCGACTGGTAGCAGGCTTAGTGATAACTTTGCATGACATTAAAAGAAGTTTGTTTTTAAAACGTTTACTGGCATGTTATTCGTTTTGTGAGGTACTTTGGTGATAAATCCTTTTGGGCATGAATTTTTTCTTTTTTTTTCCACATGGCTAACGTATATTTCTGCATAGAAACCGTTATATCAGGTCTCCCACTGTTGTAAATGAGTGGGAGGGGCCTTTTTTAGCGCCTTGTTGCGCAGTTAAAATTCTAGCACAGTCTTCCTGCTTCTTCCTCCTTGATCCAGGACGTCTCTAGAGAGCTCAGGGGTCTTCAAAATTCGTTTTTGAGGGAGGTAATCAGTCACAGCAGACCTGTGACAGTGTGTTTGACTGTGATAAAAACGTTAAATCTTAATTTGATATCCGTTTTTTTGGGTACTGAGGGGTTAATCATCCTTTTGCTAATGGGTGCAATCCTCTGCTAATTAATACATTTAAAGAATTGTTGACTATAACTGAATTAGTTCTTTGTTATTCAACTGTGTTTTTAAAAAAGCGCTGCAGCGTTTTTTATATTGCTTGTAAACTTATTGAAAGTAATTTCCAAGCTTGCTAGCTTCATTGCTAGTCTGTTTAAACATGTCTGATACAGAGGAATCTGCTTGTTCATTATGTTTAAAAGCCGATGTGGAGCCCAATAGAAATATGTGTACCAATTGTATTGATATTACTTTGAATAAAAGTCAATCTGTACCGATAAAGAAATTATCACCAGACAACGAGGGGGAAGTTATGCCGTCTAACTCTCCTCACGTGTCAGTACCTTCGTCTCCCGCTCGGGAGTTGCGTGAGATTGAGGCGCCAAGTACATCAAGGCCCTTACAAATCACTTTACATGATATGGCTAATGTTATGAAAGAAGTATTATACAATATGCCCGAGTTAAGAGGCAAGCGCGATAGCTCTGGGTTAAGGACAGAGCGCGCCGATGACACGAGAGCCATGTCTGATACTGCGTCACAATTTGCAGAACATGAGGACGGAGAGCTTCATTCTGTGGGTGACGGTTCTGATTCGGGGAGACCGGATTCAGACATTTCAAATTTTAAATTTAAGCTTGAGAACCTCCGCGTGTTGCTAGGGGAGGTGTTAGCAGCTCTGAATGATTGTGACACGGTGGCAATCCCAGAGAAATTATGTAGGCTGGATAAATACTATGCGGTACCGGTGTGTACTGACGTTTTTCCTATACCAAAGAGGCTTACAGAGATTATTAGCAAGGAGTGGGATAGACCCGGTGTGCCTTTTTCCCCTCCTCCGATATTTAGAAAAATGTTCCCTATAGACGCCACCACACGAGACTTATGGCAGACGGTCCCTAAGGTGGAGGGAGCAGTTTCTACTTTAGCCAAGCGTACCACTATCCCGGTGGAGGATAGCTGTGCTTTCTCAGATCCAATGGATAAAAAATTAGAGGGTTACCTTAAGAAAATGTTTGTTCAACAAGGTTTTATATTACAGCCTCTTGCATGCATTGCGCCTGTCACTGCTGCAGCAGCATTCTGGTTTGAGTCTCTGGAAGAGGCGATTCGCACAGCACCATTGGATGAGTCTTTGAGCAAGCTTAGAACCCTTAAGCTGGCTAATGCGTTTGTTTCGGATGCCGTAGTGCATTTAACCAAACTTACGGCTAAGAATTCCGGATTCGCCATACAGGCGCGCAGAGCGCTATGGCTTAAATCCTGGTCAGCAGATGTAACTTCTAAGTCTAAACTACTGAACATTCCTTTCAAAGGGCAGACCTTATTCGGGCCCGGCTTGAAGGAAATTATTGCTGACATTACTGGAGGTAAGGGCCACACCCTTCCTCAGGACAGGGCCAAATCAAAGGCCAAACAGTCTAATTTTCGTGCCTTTCGTAATTTCAAGGCAGGAGCAGCATCAACTTCCTCCGCTCCAAAACAGGAAGGAACTACTGTTCGTTACAGACAGGGTTGGAAAGGCAACCAGTCATGGAACAAGGGCAAGCAGGCCAGAAAGCCTACTTCCGCCCCTAAGACAGCATGAAGACAAGGCCCCCTTTCCGGAGACGGATCTAGTGGGGGGCAGACTTTCTCTCTTCGCCCAGGCTTGGGCAAGAGATGTACAGGATCCCTGGACGTTGGAGATTATATCTCAGGGATACCTTCTGGATTTCAAAACTTCTCCTCCACAAGGGAGGTTCCATCTGTCAAGGTTATCAACAAACCTAGTAAAGAAAGAGGCATTTCTACAATGTGTACAAGACCTCTTAGTGATGGGAGTGATCCACCCAGTTCCGCGAACGGAACAGGGGCAAGGGTTTTATTCAAATCTGTTTGTGGTTCCCAAAAAAGAGGGAACCTTCAGACCAATCTTAGACTTAAAGATCTTAAACAAATTCCTCAGGGTTCCATCGTTCAAGATGGAAACCATTCGGACCATCCTACCCATGATCCAAGAGGGTCAATATATGACCACAGTGGACTTAAAGGATGCCTACCTTCACATACCGATTCACAAAGATCATTATCGGTACCTAAGGTTTGCCTTTCTAGACAGGCATTACCAGTTTGTAGCTCTTCCCTTCGGGTTAGCTACGGCCCCGAGAATTTTTACAAAGGTTCTGGGCTCACTTCTGGCGGTACTAAGACCACGAGGCATAGCGGTGGCTCCGTACCTAGACGACATTCTGATACAAGCGTCAAGTTTTCAAAATGCAAAGTCTCATACAGAGATAGTTCTAGCATTTCTGAGGTCGCATGGGTGGAAAGTGAACGTGGAAAAGAGTTCTCTGTTACCACTCACAAGGGTCCCTTTTCTAGGGACTCTTATAGATTCTGTAGAGATGAAGATTTACCTGACGGAGTCCAGGTTATCAAAGATTCTCAATGCTTGCCGTGTCCTTCACTCCATTCCAAGCCCATCAGTAGCTCAGTGCATGGAAGTAATCGGCTTAATGGTCGCGGCAATGGACATAGTGCCATTTGCGCGCCTACATCTCAGACCGCTGCAACTATGTATGCTAAGTCAATGGAACGGGGATTACTCAGATCTGTCCCCTTTGCTAAATCTGGACCAGAAGACCAGAGATTCTCTTCTCTGGTGGTTATCACGGGTTCATCTGTCCAAAGGAATGACTTTTCGCAGACCAGATTGGACGATTGTAACAACAGATGCCAGCCTACTAGGCTGGGGCGCAATCTGGAACTTCCTGAAGGCTCAGGGATCGTGGACTCAGGAGGAGAAACTCCTCCCGATAAACATTCTAGAATTAAGAGCAATATTCAATGCTCTTCTAGCTTGGCCTCAGTTAGCAACACTGAGGTTCATCAGATTTCAGTCGGACAACATCACGACTGTGGCTTACATCAATCATCAAGGGGGAACCAGGAGTTCCCTAGCGATGTTGGAAGTCTCGAAGATAATTCACTGGGCAGAGTCTCACTCTTGCCACCTGTCAGCGATCCACATCCCAGGCGTGGAGAACTGGGAGGCGGATTTTCTAAGTCGCCAGACTTTTCATCCGGGGGAGTGGGAACTTCACCCGGAGGTATTTGCTCAACTGATTCATCGTTGGGGCAAACCGGATCTGGATCTCATGGCATCTCGCCCGAACGCCAAGCTTCCTTGTTACGGATCAAGGTCCAGGGACCCGGGTGCGGTGCTGGTAGATGCTCTAGCAGCCCCTTGGGTTTTCAACATAGCTTATGTGTTTCCACCTTTTCCGTTGCTACCTCGACTGATTGCCAGGATCAAACAGGAGAGAGCATCTGTGATTCTGATAGCGCCTGCATGGCCACGCAGGACCTGGTATGCAGACCTAGTGGACATGTCGTCCTGTCCACCATGGTCTCTACCCCTGAGGCAGGACCTTCTAATTCAGGGTCCTTTCAACCATCCAAACCTAATTTCTCTGAGGCTGACTGCTTGGAAATTGAACGCTTGATTCTATCAAAGCGTGGGTTTTCGGATTCGGTTATTGATACATTAATACAGGCTCGGAAACCTGTTACCAGAAAAATTTACCATAAAATATGGCGTAAATATTTATATTGGTGTGAATCCCAGAGTTACTCATGGAGTAGGGTTAGGATTCCTAGGATATTGTCCTTTCTACAAGAGGGTTTAGAAAAGGGCTTATCCGCTAGTTCACTAAAGGGACAGATTTCTGCTCTGTCTATTCTTTTACACAAGCGTCTGGCAGAGAATCCAGACGTCCAGGCCTTTTGTCAGGCTTTGACTAGAATTAAGCTTGTGTTTAAAACTGTTGCTCCTCCTTGGAGCTTAAACTTGGTTCTTAAAGTTCTTCAGGGTGTTCCGTTTGAACCCCTTCATTCCATTGATATTAAACTTTATCTTGGAAAGTTCTGTTTTTGATGGCTATTTCCTCGGCTCGAAGAGTCTCTGAGTTATCTGCCTTACATTGCGATTCCCCTTATCTGATCTTTCATTCAGACAAGGTAGTCCTGGTACTAAACCTGGGTTTTTACCTAAGGTTGTTTCTAACAGGAATATCAATCAAGAGATTGTTTTTCCATTATTATGTCCTAATCCTTCTTCAAAGAAGGAACGTCTTTTGCATAATCTAGACGTGGTCCGTGCCCTGAAGTTCTACTTACAGGCAACTAAAGATTTTCGGCAAACTTCTTCTCTGTTTGTCGTTTACTCTGGACAGAGGAGAGGTCAAAAGGCTTCGGCTACCTCTCTCTCTTTTTGGCTTCGTAGCATAATACGTTTAGCCTATGAGACTGCTGGACAGCAGCCTCCTGAAAGAATTACAGCTCATTCCACTAGAGCTGTGGCTTCCACCTGGGCCTTTAAGAATGAGGCCTCTGTTGAACAGATTTGCAAGGCTGCAACTTGGTCTTCACTTCATACTTTTTCCAAATTTTCCAAATTTGACACTTTTTCTTCTTCGGAGGCTGTTTTTGGGAGAAAGGTTCTACAGGCAGTGGTTCCTTCTGTTTAATGTTCCTGCCTTGTCCCTCCCATCATCCGTGTACTTTAGCTTTGGTATTGGTATCCCATAAGTAATGGATGACCCGTGGACTGAACACACTTAACAAGAGAAAACATAATTTATGCTTACCTGATAAATTTATTTCTCTTGTAGTGTGTTCAGTCCACGGCCCGCCCTGTCTTTTTTGAGGCAGGTTCTAAATTTTAAATTATAACTCCAGTCACCACTGCACCCTATAGTTTCTCCTTCTCGTCTTGTTTCGGTCGAATGACTGGATATGACATGTGAGGGGAGGAGCTATATAGCAGCTCTGCTTGGCTGATCCTCTTGCAACTTCCTGTTGGGAAGGAGAATATATCCCATAAGTAATGGATGACCCGTGGACTGAACACACTACAAGAGAAATAAATTTATCAGGTAAGCATAAATTATGTTTTTTTATTAAAAAGTGTATATATGTGTGTAATACTTTATTTTAATGGGTTTTTGTATGACTTTTTTATTTTTTTTAACCCTTACAGTTTACTTTAGGACTCAAGGTGCACTAAATATTCTAGCACAGTTTCCGCTTTCGCTCAAATGCAAACTAAAATGTCATCTTGTAATAACAGCCCTATTTAGTGCGGTCGTGATTAAACTATATCGCCTAGATTTAGAGTTTTGTCGGTTAAGACCCGCGCAGCTAACGCTGCTGGTTGTCTGAGTAGCTGCGTTAGGCTCAGAAAAGGGAGCGTTGAGCTGACACCTGCATTTTATTATTAACCCCTAATCTGCCGATCCGGACACCGCCACAACCTACATTATAGCTATGAACCCCTAATCTACTGCCCCTAACATCGCCAACACCTATATTATATTTATTACCCTCTAATCTGCCCCCCCAACGTCGCCGCCACCTACCTACACTTATTAACTCCTAATCTGCCGACCGGACCTCGCCGCCACTATAATAAATGTATTAACCCCTAAACCGCCGCACTCCCGCCTCACAAACACTATAATACATTTTATTAAAACCTAATCTGCCCTCCCTAACATCGCCGCCACCTACCTACAATTATTAACCCCTAATCTCCCACCCGCAACTTCGCCACTACTATAATAAAGTTATTAACCCCTAAACCTAACTCTAACACTAACACCCCCCTAAGTTAAATATAATTTTAATTAAAGAAAATAATATTCCTATAATTAAATAAATTATTCCTATTTAAAACTAAATACTTACCTATCAAATAAACCCTAATATAGCTACAATATAACTAATAGTTACATTGTAGCTATTTTAGGATTTATATTTATTTTACAGGCAAATTTGTATTTATTTTAACTAGGTACAATAGCTATTAAATAGTTAATAACTATTTAATAGCTACCTAGTTAAAATAAGTACAAAATTACCTGTAAAATAAATCCTAACCTAAGGTACAAATACACCTAACACTACACTATCATTAAATTAATTAAATAAATTACCTACAATTAGCTAAACTAAAATACAATTAAATAAACTAATCTATAATACAAAAAAAAAAAAAACACTAAGTTACAAAAAATAAAAAAATATTGCAAGAAGTTTAAACTAATTACACCTAATCTAAGCCCCCTAATAAAATAAAAAAGCCCCCCAAAATAAAAAAATGCCCTACCCTTTTCTAAATTACAAAAGTAATCTGCTCTTTTACCAGCCCTTAAAAGGGCTTTTTGCGGGGCATTGCCCCAAAGTAATCAGCTCTTTTACCTGTAAAAAAAAATACAACCCCCCCAACATTAAAACCCACCACCCACATACCCCTACTCTAACCCACCCAAACCCCCCTTAAAAAAACCTAACGCTAACCCCCTGAAGATCTCCCTACCTTGAGTCGTCTTCACCCAACCGGGCTGAAATCTTCATCCAAGGTGCGCAGAGGAGGTCCTTCATTCGGTAGAAGTCTTCATCCAGGCGGCGTCTTCAATCTTCATCCATCCGGAGTGGAGCCATCTTCAAAGGAGCCGACGCGGAGCCATCCTCTTCATCCGGAGTCTTCGTACACAATGACGGTACCTTTAAGTGACGTCATCCAAGATGGCGCCGCTTCAATTCCAATTGGCTGATAGGATTCTATCAGCCAATCGGAATTAAGGTCGGAAATATCCGATTGGCTGATTCAATCAGCCAATCAGTTTGAAGTTCAATCCGATTGGCTGATCCAATCAGCCAATCGTATTGAGCTCACATTCTATTGGCTGATTGGAACATGTGTGTATTTGGCAGTGATGTTAGGGAGGGCAGATTAGGGGTTAATAAAATTTATTATAGTGTTTGCGAGGCGGGAGTACAGCGGTTTACGGGTTAATACATTTATTATAGTGGCGGCGAGGTCCAGTCGGCAGATTAGGGGTTAATAAGTGTAGTTAGGTAGCGGCGACTTTGGGGGGGGGAAGATTAGGGGTTAATAAATATAATATAGGTGTCGGCGATGTTAGGGGCAGCAGATTAGGGGTTCATAGCTATAATGTAGGTGGCGGCGGTGTCCAGTCGGCAGATTAGGGGTTAAAAAATTTTATTAGAGGGTTGGCGATGGGGGAGGGGGCTCGGTAGTGAGTGGTAGACCCTTTCCTGGCTGACTATAAATACCAGTGGGCGATAAAAAGCAGCGTTAGGACCCCTTAACGCTGCTTTTGACGGCTAACGCCAAACTCTAAATCTAGGCATATGTGATTTTTATGCTTACTTATTTTACTTTTACTTTCTCTCTATTTTTTGTGGCTCTTGAAAACCAGTGTGGAGTTTTATAATAATAAAAACTGTCGGTGTGTGAATAGGTAAGAAGATTTTTTTTTTCAGAAACGGTTATTTGTGTTTCTTATGGAACAGCTTTTACAATTTTCATGAAAGCAGACATGAGCCTTGAAACTTAGCTAATAGAAAAAAACTAAGCTGGTCTAATTTATTTTTGCCTGTTGTAATTATTTGTGTGGGGTTTAACACTTCAATGAATGAGTAGGGTAAATGTAAATGTGGGACCACTGAAGTGTGTATTGGATTCCAGTTGTTCAGTGATATTTGCATTTGCTTTCAAAGATATTTCAAGCTGAGTTTTCGACAAGTCCAAATTAGTCTAATTTAAATGTTGCAAAAGCTTAAAAATGTCTTTCCTTAATTGTCCTTATACTTGTTTTACATTTTTGAAACTGAATCTCAAGAAAGTTTTAACACCATGATATATATACTGTGTGCATTGATCATTTTAGTTGCTTGTTAGTTGTAATTTTTCATGAGTGATATAGTAAATATTTCTCATTTGGCTTTGCAAAGTGGATTTATTTCTGGCCGTCACCAAGACTTGCAGACAAATGAGTGGATCATTGATATACACAAATATTAGTAGTTGTGATATTATTTTGGATAGTGGGAACTGTAGTGAAACAATGATTGTATGTGTGTAGAGAATTTTTGAGAAGATTTCGGAGTAGTCTCTTATGGAAGGTAGTACTTTTCTAGATGGGACTGGAGTTTTAAGTAATCCTGTTAGCCTCTCAGTGAGAGCATGGATGAAAGTTAGAGTCCAGAGGTGCAGGGAGAGTCTTTCTGCAAAACCATCCAGACTCTTATTTACAGCTCCTTAAGCAATCAGCGTTGACGAGTTTCGCTGCCTGCTTTCTTCACTCAAGTCCATGTCAGGAGCGATGCTACACACTGTCAAACTTGAGAGGCCGTGTTTCTGTTCCACAGCGTTGATTCTGGTGAGAGAGTTTCATTTTTTTTATATATATGTAATGATAACGCATGAAGACAGGGTCACAGTGTGGCACCTTTTATCTGTATAGAATCAAGGGTGTGAGATGTGGCTTGGGAAATGTGGAACAGGCAGGCTTTTCCTTCTTTGGATTACTGCGCAGCCTGTTTAGTTGGCATGCTTTTTCTTGGCTGCGGGGGCGGTCCTGCATGGCACTCCATGTGACCGGGTGTGGATTTTTCCTTCTGACCGTCGGTTGCAGGAGACAAAAGCCATTTTCTCTGTGGGCCTGGGTCAAAGGAAGTGGTGAGTGCCGCCCCAGCCATTGGGGGTATAAAGGTGCCATTTAATTCTTGTTAAAGTCCATATTAAGGGCGCAAGCTATGGAGGACTCGTATATGTTAGAGGGTACTCCCTCTTTACCTAAATCTAATGTTTGGGTTTATTGTGAGGAGGCTTCGGTATACCCGCCTGCTCAACTATGTTCCACATGCCTTGATAAAATGGGTTTATCTAAAAGAAATAAGATGTTTAGTACCACTGAGCCGTCCACCTCTGAGGGCTCTCCGTCCCGCGAGGTGCGTTCCCTACATCTCCGATTACACATGCAGCTCCCCAGTGCACTTCTAATACTCCTGCGGAAGGGGCCATGCTGCCGCCTGATTTTGCTGAGCAGTTGCAAACGGGGGTGTCTGCAGTCTTTTGTGCTTTATCTCGCCAGGCTAAGATCAAGCTAAAGATTAAACATTGCTATCCTTCCCAGGGGTCATCTACTTCGTTGGATGTATCTGAGACTAGATTATCCGCTGATGCCGAGGATTCTGATAGTTCGGAGGACTCTCTATCTGGGTCGGAATCTGTGGCCTCTAAACCTCCGGCTGCGGAGGAACCAGACTTTAGGTTTAGGATGGAGAACTTACGCTTTTTATTAAAAGAGGTGTTGGCTACTCTAGAGGTTCCGGAACCAAAGTTACCGGAGGAACCTTCTATTCCTAAGATTGATAAGGTATATGAGGACAGGGTAGTGCCCCAGACCTTCCCGGTTCCCGTAAAGATGGCGAATATTATTAAGAATGTATGGGAGAGACTTGAATCGTCTTTGTCTCCTTCTTCTTCGTTTTAAAAATTGTTCCCGGTTCCAGATTCACAGCTAGAATTGTGCTGATTTGTCCCTAAGGTAGACAGAACTATCTCCATGCTCTCTAAGCACACCACTATCCCCCTTGAGGATAGTTTGTCGTTTAAGGAACCCATGGATAAGAAATTAGAGACCCTGTTAAGAAAGATGTTTCAACACACGGGGTTCATTTTTCAGCCTGCAGCCACAGTCTCTGCGGTGGCGGGATCTTCTACCTATTGGTGTGACTCTGTCTGAGATGGTCGAGGTGGAGACTCCCCTCGAGGAGATACAGGAAAGAATTAGGGCCCTGAGGGTTGCTAATTTTTTTATCTGTGATGCTAATATGCAGATTATTCGCCTAAATGCCAAGACATCAGACTTTTCTGTTCTGGCCGGGAGGGCTCTGGTTAAAATCGTGGTCTGCTGACATGACGTCCAAATCCAGATTGCTTTCTCTTCCGTTTAAGGGAAAGATTCTCTTTGGTCCAGGCCTGGACTCTATCATATCCACAGTTACAGGGGGCAAGGGTGCCTTTCTACCGCAGGAATAAGAAGAATAAACCTAAGGGTCCTAATTTTCGTCCCTCTCATTCAGACATGTCCCAACGACGGTAACCTGCCATGAAACCTGAGCAGTCCAAGGGATCTTGGAAGCCTTCTCAGTCTTGGAATAAAGCCAAGCAGAGCAAGAAGCCAGCCGAAACTAAAACGGCATGAAGGGGCGGCTCCTGATCCATCTCTGGATCTCGTAGGGGGCAGACTATCTCTTTTCATGGAGGCTTGGATGGAAGACGTACAGGATCCTTGGGTTCTTTAGGTTGTTGCCCAGGGTTACAGGATAGGTTTCAAAACTCATCCTCCCAGAGGCAGATTCCTCTTGTCAAATCTATCGTCAAAACCAGAGAAACACGATGCCTTTCTAGAGTGTGTAAGGGATCTCTCCTCTCTAGGAGTAATTGTACTGGTACCTCTAGCAGAAAAGGGTCTAGGGTACTATTCAAACCTGTTCGTGGCTTCAAAGAAGGAGTGCACATTTCGCCAGATTCTGGACCTAAAGTGCTTAAACAAGTTTCTGTCGGTTCCATCTGAGACATTAAGGGCCAATACTGCCCTTAGTTCAAGAGGGTCAGTTTATGACCACTATAGACTTGAAGGACGCTTACCTTCATGTGCCAATACACAAGGATGACTTCAGGTTCTTAAGGTTCGCCTTTCTAGATCAGCACTTCCAGTTTGTAGCTCTTCCCTTTGGGCTGACTACTGCTCCAAGAATCTTCACGAAGGTTCTGGGAGCTCTTCTCACGGTAGCGAGGTCCAGAGGGATAGCAGTAGCTCCTTACCTAGACGACATCCTGGTTCAGGCTCTGTCCTACCGGAACACTCGAGAGTCCTTTTCCTTCTTCTGCAATCTCATGGTTGGAAGATAAACTCAGGAAAGAGTTCTCTGGTTCCCAGTACCAGAGTGGAGTTCCTGGGCATGATAATCGATTCCATAGCCATGAAGATATTCCTAACAGACCAGAGACATTGCAAAATTGTCTCCAGCTGTGTTGCCCTTCAATCCTCTTCAAGGCCATCAGTGGGCCGGTGCATGGAGGTGATTGGGCTCATGATATCAACTATAGATGTCATTCCATTCGCCAGATTCCATCTGAGGCCTCTTCAGCTATGCATGCTGAGGCAGTGGAACGGTAATCATTCGGACCTATTCCAACTGATCTCTCTGGACAAGGGGTCGAGGGATTCTCTCTTTTGGTGGCTCTGTCCAGATCTGCTGTCCCAGGGGACATCCTTCCTCAGACCATCTTAGGAGACTGTGACTACGGAAGCGAGTCTCTCAAGTTGTGGAGCAGTTTAGGGTGCCAGGAAGGCACAAGGCATGTGGAATCGGAAGGAGTCTCTTCCCCCGATCAACATCCTGGAACTTCAAGCGATCTTCAATGCTCTGGGTGCTTGGCCTCTCCTGGGGTCGACCAAGTTCATCAGATTCTATCTAGACAACATTAACTCGGTGGCTTACATCAACCATCAGGGGGGAATGAGAAGCCCTCTAGCCATGAGGGAAGTTTCTCGGATTCTGGAGTGGGGGTAGGCCCACGACTGCTCGCTATCAGCGATCCACATCCCGGGTGTGGACAACTGGGAAGCAGATTTTCTCAGCAGACAGTCGTTTCATCCGGGGGAATAGTCTTTCTCCAACATAGGTGTGTCCGGTCCACGGCGTCATCCTTACTTGTGGGATATTCTCTTCCCCAACAGGAAATGGCAAAGAGCCCAGCAAAGCTGGTCATATGATCCCTCCTAGGCTCCGCCTACCCCAGTCATTCTCTTTGCCGTTGCACAGGCAACATCTCCACGGAGATGGCTAAGAGTTTTTTGGTGTTTAAATGTAGTTTTTATTCTTCAATCAAGTGTTTGTTATTTTAAAATAGTGCTGGTATGTACTATTTACTCTGAAACAGAAAAGAGAAGAAGATTTCTGTTTGTGAGAGGAAGATGATTTTAGCAAACGTTACTAAAATCGATTGCTGTTTCCACACAGGACTGTTGAGATGAAGTAACTTCAGTTGGGGGAAGCAGTTGGCAGACTTTTCTGCCTGAGGTATGATGGCCACATTTCTAACACGACTTGGTAATGCTAGAAGGCTGTCATTTTCCCTATGGGGACCGGTAAGCCATTTTCTTAGATTAAGTATGAGAATAAAGGCTTTATAAGGGCTTAAAAAACTGGTAGACATTTTTCTGGGCTAAAACGATTACTTGCTAAGCATATTTGACAGATTATAGCGCTTTATAATTATTATAATCTTGGGGATTGTTGTTAAAAAAACGGCAGGCACTGTATGAACACCTTTTTCAGATGGGGGCCTTTCTCTAGTCATAGGCAGAGCCTCATTTTCGCGCCACTAATGCGCAGTTGTTTTTGGAAGGCAAGGCATGCAGATGCATGTGTGAGGAGCTAAGATACACTGAAAAAGCTTACAGAAGGCGTCATTTGGTATCGTATTCCCCTCTGGGCTTGGTTGGGTCTCAGCAAAGCAGATTCCTGGGACTGTATAGGGGTTAAATGTAAAAACGGCTCCGGTTCCGTTATTTTAAGGGTTAAAGCTTTCAAATTTGGTGTGCAATACTTTTAAGGCTTTAAGACACTGTGGTGAAATTTTGGTGAATTTTGAACAATTGCTTCATACTTTTTCGCATATTCAGTAATAAAGTGTGTTCTGTTTAAAATTTAAAGTGACAGTAACGGTTTTATTTTAAAACGTTTTTTGTGCTTTGTTGACAAGTTTAAGCCTGTTTAACATGTCTGAACCATCAGATAAACGATGTTCTATGTGTATGAAAGCCAATGTGTCTCCCCATTTAAATATATGTGATAATTGTGACATGGTGTCAAAACAAAGTAGGGACAATGATGCCACAGATAATAATAGTGCCCAAGATGATTCTTCAGATGAGGGGAGTAAGCATGGTACTGCATCACCCCCTTCTGTGTCTACACCAGTTTTGCCCACACAAGAGGCCCCTAGTACATCTAGTGCGCCAATACTTATTACTATGCAACAATTAACGGCTGTTATGGATAATTCTATTGCAAATATTTTATCTAAAATGCCTACTTATCAAAGAAAGCGCGATTGCTCTGTTTTAAACACTGAAGAGCAAGAGGACGCTGATGATAACGCTTCTGACATACCCTCACACCAATCTGAAGGGGCCAGGAGGGAGGTTTTGTCTGAGGGAGAAATTTCAGATTCAGGGAAAATTTCTCAACAAGCTGAACCTGATGTTGTAACATTTAAATTTAAATTAGAACATCTCCTCGCACTGCTTAAGGAGGTATTATCTACTCTGGATGATTGTGACAATTTGGTCATTCCAGAGAAATTATGTAAGATGGATAAGTTCCTAGAGGTTCCGGTGCCCCCGATGTTTTTCCTATACCCAAGCGGGTGGCGGATATAGTAAACAAGGAATGGGAAAGGCCCGGCATACCTTTTGTGCCTCCCCCTATATTTAAGAAATTATTTCCTATAGTCGACCCCAGAAAGGACTTATGGCAGACAGTCCCTAAGGTCGAGGGGGCGGTCTCTTCTCTAAACAAACGCACTACTATTCCCATAGAGGATAGTTGTGCTTTTAAAGATCCTATGGATAAAAAATTAGAGGGTTTGCTTAAAAAAATGTTTGTTCAGCAAGGTTACCTTCTTCAACCAATTTCATGCATTGTTCCTGTCACTACGGCAGCGTGTTTCTGGTTCGAAGAACTAGAAAAGTCGCTCGATAAAGAATCTTCGTATGAGGAGATTATGGGCAGAGTTCATGCACTTAAATTGGCTAACTCTTTTATTCTAGATGCCGCTTTGCAATTAGCGAGATTAGCGGCGAAAAATTCAGGGTTTGCTATCGTGGCGCGCAGAGCGCTCTGGCTGAAGTCTTGGTCAGCGGATGTGTCTTCCAAGACAAAATTACTTAACATCCCTTTCAAGGGCAAAACACTGTTTGGGCCCGATTTGAAAGAGATTATTTCAGACATCACCGGAGGAAAGGGCCACGCCCTTCCTCAGGATAGGTCTTTTAAGGCTAGAAATAAGCCTAATTTTCGTCCCTTTCGCAGAAACGGACCAGCCTCTACTTCTACATCCTCTAAGCAAGAGGGTAATACTTCTCAACCCAAACCAGCCTGGAGACCGATGCAAGGCTGGAACAAGGGTAAGCAGGCCAAGAAGCCTGCCACTGCTACCAAAACAGCATGAAGGGATGGCCCCCGATCCGGGACCGGATCTGGTGGGGGGCAGACTTTCTCTCTTTGCTCAGGCCTGGGCAAGAGATGTTCAGGATCCTTGGGCACTAGAAATAGTTTCTCAAGGTTATCTCCTGGAATTCAAGGAACTACCCCCAAGGGGAAGGTTCCACAGGTCTCAATTATCTTCAAACCAAATAAAAAGACAGGCATTCTTACATTGTGTAGAAGACCTGTTAAGGATGGGAGTAATTCATCCAGTTCCAATAAGAGAACAAGGGATGGGGTTTTACTCCAACCTGTTCATAGTTCCCAAAAAAGAGGGAACGTTCAGACCAATTCTAGATCTCAAGATCCTAAACAAATTTCTCAGGGTCCCATCGTTCAAAATGGAAACCATTCGAACGATCCTTCCTACCATCCAGGAAGGTCAATTCATGACCACGGTGGATTTAAAGGATGCGTACCTCCATATTCCCATCCACAAGGAACATCATCAGTTCCTAAGGTTCGCTTTTCTGGACAAGCATTACCAGTTTGTGGCACTTCCATTCGGGTTAGCCACTGCTCCGAGAATTTTCACAAAGGTACTAGGGTCCCTTCTAGAGGTTCTAAGACCAAGGGGCATTGCAGTAGTACCGTACTTGGACGACATCCTGATTCAAGCGTCGTCTCTGTCAAAGGCAAAGGCTCATACGGACATCGTCCTAGCCTTTCTCAGATCTCACGGATGGAAAGTAAACATAGAAAAAAGTTCTCTTTCCCCGTCAACAAGAGTTCCCTTCTTGGGAACAATAATAGACTCCTTAGAAATGAGAATTTTTCTGACAGAGGTCAGAAAATCAAAACTTCTAAGCTCTTGTCAAGTTCTTCATTCTGTTCTTCGTCCTTCCATAGCGCAGTGCATGGAAGTAATAGGATTGATGGTTGCAGCAATGGACATAGTTCCTTTTGCACGAATTCATCTAAGACCATTACAACTGTGCATGCTCAGACAGTGGAATGGGGATTATACAGACTTGTCTCCGACGATTCAAGTAGATCAAAGGACCAGAGATTCACTCCGTTGGTGGCTAATCCTGGACAATCTGTCACAGGGAATGAGCTTCCGCAGACCAGAGTGGGTCATTGTCACGACCGACGCCAGTCTGGTGGGCTGGGGCGCGGTCTGGGAACCCTTGAAAGCTCAGGGTCTATGGTCTCGGGAAGAATCTCTTCTCCCAATAAACATTCTGGAACTGAGAGCGATATTCAATGCTCTCAAAGCTTGGCCTCATCTAGCAAAGGCCAAATTCATAAGGTTTCAATCAGACAACATGACGACAGTTGCTTATATCAACCATCAGGGGGGAACAAGGAGTTCCCTGGCGATGGAGGAAGTGACCAAGATAATTCAATGAGCGGAGGATCACTCCTGCCACTTGTCTGCAATCCACATCCCAGGAGTGGAAAATTGGGAAGCGGATTTTCTGAGTCGTCAGACATTCCATCCGGGGGAGTGGGAACTCCACCCGGAAATCTTTGCCCAAATAACTCAATTATGGGGCATTCCAGACATGGATCTGATGGCGTCTCGCCAGAACTTCAAGGTTCCTTGTTACGGGTCCAGATCCAGGGATCCCAAGGCGACTCTAGTAGATGCACTAGTAGCACCTTGGACCTTCAACCTAGCTTATGTTTTCCCACCGTTTCCTCTCATTCCCAGGCTGGTAGCCAGGATCAACCAGGAGAGAGCTTCGGTGATCTTGATAGCTCCTGCGTGGCCACGCAGGACTTGGTATGCAGACCTGGTGAATATGTCATCGGCTCCACCATGGAAGCTACCTTTGAGACAGGACCTTCTTGTTCAAGGTCCATTCGAACATCCGAATCTGGTTTCTCTCCAACTGACTGCTTGGAGATTGAACGCTTGATTTTATCAAAGCGTGGGTTTTCAGATTCTGTAATAGATACTCTTATTCAGGCTAGAAAGCCTGTAACTAGAAAGATTTACCATAAGATATGGAAAAAATATATCTATTGGTGTGAATCTAAAGGATTCCCATGGAACAAGATAAAAATTCCTAGGATTTTATCCTTTCTACAAGAGGGTTTGGAGAAGGGATTATCTGCAAGTTCTCTGAAGGGACAGATTTCTGCGTTATCTGTTTTACTTCACAAAAGGCTGGCAGCTGTGCCAGACGTTCAGGCGTTTGTTCAGGCTCTGGTAAGAATCAAGCCTGTTTACAGACCTTTGACTCCTCCCTGGAGTCTCAATCTAGTTCTTTCAGTTCTTCAAGGGGTTCCGTTTGAACCCTTACATTCCGTAGATATTAAGTTATTATCTTGGAAAGTTTTGTTTTTGGTTGCAATTTCTTCTGCTAGAAGAGTTTCAGAGTTATCTGCTCTGCAGTGTTCTCCACCCTATCTGGTGTTCCATGCAGATAAGGTGGTTTTGCGTACTAAGCCTGGTTTTCTTCCGAAAGTTGTTTCCAACAAGAATATTAACCAGGAGATAGTTGTACCTTCTTTGTGCCCGAATCCAGTTTCAAAGAAGGAACGTTTGTTACACAATTTGGACGTAGTCCGTGCTCTAAAATTCTATTTAGAGGCCACTAAAGATTTCAGACAAACTTCTTCTTTGTTTGTTGTTTATTCTGGTAAAAGGAGAGGTCAAAAAGCAACTTCTACCTCTCTTTCTTTTTGGCTTAAAAGCATTATTCGTTTGGCTTATGAGACTGCCGGACGGCAGCCTCCTGAAAGAATCACAGCTCACTCCACTAGGGCTGTGGCTTACACATGGGCCTTTAAGAACGAAGCTTCTGTTGACCAGATATGTAAGGCAGCGACTTGGTCTTCACTGCACACTTTTGCCAAATTTTACAAATTTGATACTTTTGCTTCTTCAGAGGCTATTTTTGGGAGAAAGGTTTTGCAAGCCGTGGTGCCTTCCATTTAGCTGACCTGATTTGCTCCCTCCCTTCATCCGTGTCCTAAAGCTTTGGTATTGGTTCCCACAAGTAAGGATGACGCCGTGGACCGGACACACCTATGTTGGAGAAAACAGAATTTATGCTTACCTGATAAATTACTTTCTCCAACGGTGTGTCCGGTCCACGGCCCACCCTGGTTTTTTTAATCAGGTCTGATGAATTATTTTCTCTAACTACAGTCACCACGGTATCATATGGTTTCTCCTATGCATATTTCCGCCTGTACGTCGGTCGAATGACTGGGGTAGGCGGAGCCTAGGAGGGATCATATGACCAGCTTTGCTGGGCTCTTTGCCATTTCCTGTTGGGGAAGAGAATATCCCACAAGTAAGGATGACGCCGTGGACCGGACACACCGTTGGAGAAAGTAATTTATCAGGTAAGCATAAATTCTGTTTTTCACCCCGAAGTGTTTACAGAGATTTGCAACAGTTGGGGGACTACGGAGATAGATCTCATGGCGCCCAGACTCAACTTCAAGCTACCCAGATACGGGTTGTGGTCCAGGGATCCCCAGGCAGAACTGATAGATGCCTTATCAGGGCCGTGGGGAATCAACCTAGTTTACATATTTCCACTGTTACCACTTCTACCTTGTGTAGCTGCACGCATCAAGCAGGAGCAAGTGTCAACTATTCGGATTGCTCCATCGTGGCCACGGAGGACGTGGTTTGCGGATCTAGTAGGGATGTCCTTGTCCCCTCCACAGAGGTTGCCCTGTCGCAGGGATCTGCTGGTACAGGGTCCCTTTCTGCATCAGAATCTAGATTCTCTGATGCTGACTGCGTGGAGATTGAACGCTTAGTCTTAGCCAGAAGAGGATTTTCTGAAAGGTTGATTGATACTCTCATTCAAGCCAGAAAGCCGGTCACCCGTCTCATCTATCATAAGGTATGGAGGACCTACTTACTCTGGTGTGAATCTCTGGGATATTCCTGGCATAAGGTCAGGGTATCCAGACTTCTTTTCTTTCTCCAGGATGGTTTGAAGAAGGGACTTGCCTCCAGTTCCCTACGGGGACAGATTTCGGCACTATCAGTGTTGTTACACAAAAGCTCGCTGAGCTCCCTGATATTCAGTCTTTTGTTCAGGCTCTCTCCAGGATCAGGCCTGTGTTTAAACATTCTGATCTTCCTTGGAGTTTGAATCTGGTTCTGAAGGTTTTGCTGGGGGCTCCATTCAAGCCTATGCATTCTCTTGACATTAAGACTCTGTCTTGGAAGGTTCTTTTTCTACTAGCCATTGCTTCGGGGCGCAGGGTGTCTGAATTAGCGGCCTTGCAATGTGAGCCTCCTTACCTGGTTTTCCATGCAGATAAGGCTGTCCTTTGCGCTGCCCTGGGATTTCTCCCTAAGGTAGTATCTGATCGCAACATTAATCAGGAAATTGTGGTTCCATCCTTGTGTCCTAATTCTTCTTCTTCGAAGGAACGGTTACTTCAAAACTTGGATGTGGTTCGAGCCTTGAAATTCTATCTTCAGGCTACGAAGGATTTCAGACAAACTTCATCTTTGTTTGTGGTCTATTCGGGGAAGCGCAAGGGGCAGAAGGCTTCTCCCACTTCTCTATCCTTTTGGCTGAGGAGCTTGATTTGTTTGGCCTGTGAGACAGCGAGACATAAGCCTTCTCAGAGGATTACGGCTCACTCTACTAGAGTTGTGGCTTCTTCTTGGGCCTTTAAGAATGAGGCCTCTATGGAGCAGATTTGTAGGGTGGTTACCTGGTCCTCCTTACATACTTTTACAAAATTTTACATATTTGACGTTTTTGCTTTGGCTGAAGCTATTTTTGGGAGAAAGGTTTTGCAGGCTGTGGTGCCCTCAGTATAGGGTCTGCCTTGTTTTTTTTACCCCCACGTTTTTCATTCAGTGTCCTCTAGAGCTTGGGTATTTGTTTCCCACAAGTAATGAATGAAACCGTGGACTCTCCTTGTATTAGATGGAAAACATAAATTATGCGTACCTCATAATATAATTTCCATCGTTATGAGAAGAGTCCACAGCTCCTGCCCGGTTCTCTGTTGGGCGGACCTAAATTTCTTTTGTTTTTTCTTCTGACATTATTTATACCCTGATCTTTCTCCTACTGTTCCTTGTTCCTTCTGCAGAATGAATGGGGGATGAGGAGAGTGGGGGAGGTATTTAAGCCTTTGGATGGGGTGTCTTTGCCTCCTCTTGGTGGCCAGGTTCTGTATTTCCCACAAGTAATGAATGAAGCCATGGACTCTCCTCGTAACGATGGAAATTAAATTATCACCAAAGCATAATTTATGTTTTTTACTGTTAAACGTGTCTAATAATTGTATTAATTGTAGCTTTTGTTTTTATACTTTTTTTTTTAATTTTAATTGTGACCTAGATTAGACACAGCACAAAAATATTAGCGCTATTTTGTCATATTACAACTCCAAAGATATTTTTTATTGCTCAAACCGTTGTCTGGGATTAGCTAACACCTGCATGTCAGATTGAGATAAATCGCTCACATAACAGACTCCTATGGAGGTAAATATCGCTCAAGCAGAAAGCCAACGGTGCACAAGTAGTAGAGTTCTTCATGTGGCTCTGTGCTATACTATTAATAATAATGGTTTACTTCAGGTCTCAGAAAAAGTTACACTTTCTCAGCAGTATTTTGGATTGAGCTCAAGGACAACACTTGTTATACCAGTGCAGTGAGCGTGCTTATATTTCTCCAAGTGCTATCCATTAAAAATATAGGGATCATTAAAAAAGGTTTGACTGTGTTAAGATTCTCTGGTTCAAGTTTCTTACCGTCCACTTAACTCATAGTGCAAAATAACACATCCTGCACTATCAATTTTGCTCCACTTGTAATCTAGCCCTGTAATTTTATATGACATTCTTGACAAATGCTTATTGGGAACCCCTACTAATTATTAAGTTCTGGTGTTTCAACCATACCCATTACTAACAGGTGCATTAAATCCAGCACATAGCTATTAAATCCCAAGAGATAAACAGTGGCAGTACAAAGGGTCATGCTGAAGAGCTCAGTGACTATCTTTGCCGACACATAACTTAGTGAAATTTATGCCCTACTAGATCTATCCTGGTGAACTGTAAGTGCTATTATTGTGAAGTGGAAGCATCAAGGAGCAACATCAGCCAAGCCTTGAGTTGTGGACTACGCAAACACACAGAGTGGGGCTGCTAAAGTGTGCAGCGTGTAAAAATAGCCTATAATCTGTTGCATCACTCACTACAGATTTCTAGGCTGCCTCTGGGAGCAACATCAGCACATGAACTGTGCATCAGGAGTTTCATGAAATGGGTTTCCATGGCTGAGAAGTTGTACACAAACCTCACAGCAATGTGTGCAATGCCAAGCTGGGGCTGTTTGAGGGTTGGAACTAGGCCTCTTAGTTCCAGGGAATGGTCATCTTAATGCTACAGTATACAAAGACATTTTAAACAAATATAGCTGCAAGCAGCGATAGAGGTGGCCATGCGCATCGACATTGCAATGGCATACAAGCATTTAAGTCACAATATAGAGCTTTATAGAATTTTTTACAATTCTAACATTAGCAGTTGGAAAGAAAACACATTTTCGAAATGTTTGCGTTTTTCAAGATGGCTGCCCCACCTTATGACCAATTCTTTCATCATGATCAGATGTAACTCTAGGTCACAAGATTTTTTTTTACAGCAAATTTCACAGCTTTAACATAAGCGGTTGGAAAGAAAACACGTTTTCGAAATTTTCGTGTAAACCAATATGGCTGCCACAGCTTGTGACCAATTCCTTCAACATGAACAACTGTGACTCTAGGTCACGATATAAGGTTATACAGCAAGTTTCACAGTTCTAACATAAGCAGTTGCAGAGAAAATAGATTTTCGAAATATTCGCATAAAACAAAATGGCTGCCAGATCATATGATATACAGCGTCCATATTATGCACAGTAATTGTCACCATAGATGTCAATAAACATGGCAAAAATAAAGCATTTTTGCAAAACGGTTTTTGTTTAATTATTAATTTAAAAATATCGTTAAGCGTTTTTGAACAATTCAAAATGGCTGCCAAACCACATGACCTATCAACTTCTCTTGAACAAATCTGAATGTTAGTCATAAGATAACTCTGTAAACAAAATTTCAAGTCTGTGCCATAAGCGGTTTCGGAGAAGAAGATTTTTATAGTTTTTAAAAACAGCGCATACGAAACAAAATGGCCGACAAGCTATGCATTGTATGGCTTTCAAATTGCACATACTAATGCTCACTATAGACCTCTACAATTTGCAGAAGTTTTATGAAAATTTGCAAATGTTTTATTTCACGAAGGCGACTGCGCAGTGCGAATTTTTACTGCAATATTGCCTTTAGGGGTCATGACTATGTGTACTCATGTGTCTGCTACACTGTAATATAGTTAAATAGTGTAAACATAATGCATAAAGTGCAAATGTACGCAATTAAACAGCGATAAAAAGGCGAATGCTTCATAGCAGCCATGTTGATTATGGAAAATTCGCAGTTTGAACAAACTTGGTAGAGGACCTTGCAAGGAGCACATGTGCAAAATTGCACTTCATTGCACTTAGCGGTTGCAGAGAAGAAGATGTTTAAAGATTTTCGCACAATTCAAAATGGCAGCTAGGTCATGTGACTAAATCACTTCTCTTGAACAAACTTTATTCTAGGTCAGTACAGCAGTACACACAGCAAGTTTTACAGCTGTAACATAAGCGGTTCTGGAGAAGAAGATTTTCAAGCGGTTCTCGAAATTTGTCGCAAAAAGCAATATGGCTGCTAGATCACATGACCTATGAGATTTATTTTGCATAGGATTATGCACAGCATAGATCTTTAGCATAGTGCCAAGTTTCATGAGTTTTAGAGTTATGCTGTTGTTTTTATAAGCATTTGAATAAGTGGCGGAATAATAATAATAATAAATATAGCTGCAAGCAGCGATAGAGGTGGCCATGCGCATCGACATTGCAATGGCATACAAGCAGCTAAGTCACAATATAGAGCTTTATAGAATTTTTTACAATTATAACATCAGCAGTTGGAAAGAAAACACATTTTCGAAATTTTTGCGTTTTTCAAGATGGCTGCCCCACCATATGACCAATTCTTTCATCACGATCAGATGTAACTCTAGGTGACAATATATGGTTATATAGCAAATTTCACAGCTTTAACATAAGCGATTGAAAAGAAAACACATTTTCGAAATTTTCGCGTAAACCAATATGGCTGCCACAGCTTGGGACCAATTCCTTCAACATGAACAACTGTGACTCTAGGTCACAATATAAGGTTATACAGCAAGTTTCACAGTTCTAACATAAGCAGTTGCAGAGAAAATAGATTTTCGAAATATTCGCATAAAACAAAATGGCTGCCAGATCTTATGATATACAGCCTCCATATTATGCACAATAATTGTCACCATAGATCTCAATAAACATGGCAAAAATAAAGCATTTTTGTAAAATGGTTTTTGTTTTATTATTAATTTAAAAATATCGTTAAGTGTTTTTGAACAATTCAAAATGGCTGCCAAACCACATGACCTATCAACTTCTCTTGAACAAATCTGAATGTTAGTCATAAGATAACTCTGTGAACAAAATTTCAAGTCTGTGCCATGAACGGTTTCGGAGAAGAAGATTTTTGTAGTTTTTTAAAAATGCGCATACGAAACAAAATGGCCGCCAAGCTATGCAATGTATGGCTTTCAAATTGCACATACTAATGCTCACTATAGACCTCTACAATTTGCAGACGTTTTATGAAAATTTGCAAATGTTTTAATTCACGAAAGCGACTGCGCAGTGCGATTTTTTACTGCAATATTGCCTTTAGGGGTCATGACTATGTGTACTCATATGTCTGCTACACTGTAATATAGTTAAATAGTGTAAACATAATGCATAAAGTGCAAATTTACACAATTAAACAGCGATAAAAAGGCGAATGGCTCATAGCAGCCATGTTGATTATGGAAAATTCGCAGTTTGAACAAACTTGGTAGAGGATCTTGCAAGGAGCACATGTGCAAAATTGCGCTTCATTGCACTTTGCGGTTGCAGAGAAGAAGATGTTTAAAGATTTTCGCACATTTAAAAATGGCAGCTAGATCATGTGACTAAATCACTTCTCTTGAACAAACTTTATTCTAGGTCAGTACAGCAGTACACACAGCAAGTTTCACAGCTGTAACATAAGCGGTTCTGGAGAAGAAGATTTTCAAGTGGTTGTCGAAATATGTCGCAAAAAGCAATATGGCTACTAGATCACATGACCTATAAGATTTATGTTGCACAGGATTATGCACAGCATAGATCTCTAGCATTGTGCCAAGTTTCATGAGTTTTTGAGTTATGCTGTTGTTATTATAAGCATTTTAAAAAAACGGCGGAAAAATAATTGTAATAATACAAGCAATAACAAATAATAATATAGCTGCAAGCAGCAATTGAGGTGGCCATGCGCATTGACATTGCAATGGCATACAAGCAGCTAAGTCACAATATAAAGCTTTATAGAAGTTTTTACAATTCTAACATTAGCAGTTGGAAAGAAAACACATTTTCAAAATTTTTGCGTTTTTCAAGATGGCTGCCCCACCATATGACCAATACTTTCATCATGATCAGATGTAACTTTAGGTGACAATATATGGTTATACAGCAAATTTCACAGCTTTAACATAAGCGGTTGCAAAGAAAACACATTTTCGAAATTTTCGCGTAAACCAATATGGCTGCCACAGCTTGTGACCAATTCCTTCAACATGAACAACTGTGACTCTAGGTCACAATACAAGGTTATACAGCAAGTTTCACAGTTCTAAAATAAGCAGTTGCAGAGAAAATATATTTTTCGAAATATTCGCATAAAACAAAATGGTTGCCAGATCATATGATATGCAGCCTCCATATTATGCACAATAATTGTCACCATAGAGGTCAATAAACTTGGCAAAAATAAAGCATTTTTGTAAAACGGTTTTTGTTTTATTACTAGTTTAAAAATATTGTTAAGCGTTTTTGAACAATTCAAAATGGCGGCCAAACCACATGACCTATCAACTTCTCTTAAACAAATCTGAATGTTAGTCATAAGATAACTCTGTAAACAAAATTTCAAGTCTGTGCCATAAGCGGTTTCGGAGAAGAAGATTTTTGTAGTTTTTAAAAACAGCGCATACGAAACAAAATGGCCGCCAAGTTATGCATTGTATGGCTTTCAAATTGCACATACTAATGCTCACTATAGACCTCTACAATTTGCAGAAGTTTTATGAAAATTTGCAAATGTTTTATTTCACGAAGGCGACGGCGCAGTGCGAATTTTTACTGCAATATTTTCTTTAGGGGTCATGACTATGTGTACTCATGTGTCTGCTACACTGTAATATAGTTAAATAGTGTAAACATAATGCAGAAAGTGCAAATTTGCGCAATTAAACAGCGATAAAAAGGCGAATGGCTCATAGCAGCCATGTTGATTATGGAAAATTCGCAGTTTGAACAAACTTAGTAGAAGACCTTGCAAGGAGCACATGTGCAAAATTGCACTTCATTGCACTTAGCGGTTGCAGAGAAGAAGATGTTTAAAGATTTTCGCACATTTCAAAATGGCAGCTAGGTCATGTGACTAAAGCACTTCTCTTGAACAAAATTTATTGTAGGTCAGTACAGCAGTACACACAGCAAGTTTCAAAGCTGTAACATAAGCGGTTCTGGAGAAGA
This sequence comes from Bombina bombina, assembly GCF_027579735.1. Lineage (NCBI taxonomy): Eukaryota > Metazoa > Chordata > Amphibia > Anura > Bombinatoridae > Bombina > Bombina bombina. The sequence continues at coordinate 467,750,653 of NC_069502.1, read as the reverse complement.
AGATTTTCAAGCGGTTGTCGAAATTTGTCGCAAAAAGCAATATGGCTGCTAGATCACATGACCTATGAGATTAATGTTGCATAGGATTATGCACAGCATAGATCTTTAGCATTGTGCCAAGTTTCATGAGTTTTTGAGTTATGCTGTTGTTTTTATAAGCACTTGAAAAAGTGGCGGAATAATAATAATAATAATTAAAAAAAAAAAAAAATAATAATAATCTTGACAATAACAATAGGTTGTCCTGCAACTTCGTTGCATGGCCACCTAAATATAGCTGCAAGCAGCGATAGGGGTGGCCATGCGCATCGACTTTGCAATGGCATACAAGCTGCTAAGTCACAATATATAGCTATACAGCAAATTTCAAAGATTTAACATAAGTGGTTGCAAAGAAATCACATTTTCAAAATTTTCACGTAAATCAATATGGCTGCCACAGCTTGTAACTAATTCCATCAACATGAACAACTGTGTATCTAGGTCACAATATAAGGTTATACAGCAAGTTTCACAGTTCTAACATAAGTGGTTGCAGAGAAAATAGATTTTCGACATTTTCGCGTAAAACAAAATGGCTGCCAGATCATATAATATAAAGCCTCCATATTATGCACAATAGTTCTCAAAATAGATGTAAATACACATGGCAAAAATAAAGCATTTTTGAAAAACGGTTGTTGTTTTATTAATAATTTAAAAATATCGTTAAGCGTTTTTGAACAATTCAAAATGGCTGCCAAACCACATGACCTATCAACTTCTCTTGAACAAATCTGAATGTTAGTGATAACATAACTCTGTAAACAAAATTTCAAGTCTGTGCCATAAGCGGTTTAGGAGAAGAAGATTTTTGTAGCTTTTAAAAACAGTGCATACGAAACAAAATGGCCGCCAAGCTATGCAATGTATGGCTTTCAAATTGCATATACTAATGCTCACTATAGACCTCTACAATTTTCAGAAGTTTCATGAAAATTTGCAAATATTTTATTTCACGAAGGCGACTGTGCAGTGCGAATTTTAACTGCAATATTGTGTTTGAGGGTTATGACTATGTGTAATCATGTGTCTATTACACTGTAATATTGTTAAATATTGTAAAACTAATGTATAAAATGCAAAATTACGCTTTTAAATGGCAATAAAAAGGTTAATGTCTCACAGCAGCCATGTTGATTATGGAAAAATCGCAATTTTAACAAACTTGGTAGAGGACCTTGCAAGGAGCATATGTGCAAAATTGCGCTTTATTGCACCAAGCGGTTTAAGAGAAGAAGATGTTTAAAGATTTTCGCAAAATGCAAGATGGCTGCTACATCATGTGACCAAGGCACTTCTGTTGAGCAATGGCAAATCTAGGTCATAGCAGCACTAAGCACAGCAAGTTTCAAAGTTGCAACATAAGCAGTTCCAGGGCTAAATATTATTTAGCAGTTCTCGAAATTTGTCGCAAAAAACAATATGGCTGCATAACCTTATGACCTATGACTTCAATATTGCACGAGATAAAGCATTGCAATAGGCTGTACCAGCATACCTGATTTCAAGAGTTTAGCATAAGTAATTTATGTTTTGTGAGCAATTGACACAAAAGAGGCAGTATTGAATTACAAATAATTACGATAAATATAAAACCGATATTGCTGCCGCATCATGTGACTGATTCTCTCCTAATGAGCAATTGTGAATCTAGGTCACAATATAAGACTGTACAGCAAATTTCACATTTCTTACATAAGCGGTTGCAGAGAAAATAGACTTTCGAAATTTTCGCGTAAACCAAGATGGCTGCCCGATCGTAAGATATACAGCCTCCATATTACACACAATAGTGCTCACTATAGATGTCAATAAACATGGCAAAAATAAAGCATTTTTGTAAAACGGTTTTTGTTTTATTATTAGTTTAAAAATATTGTTAAGCAATTTTGAACAATTCAAAATGGCTGCCAAACCACATGACGTATCAACTTCTCTTGAACAAATCTGAATGTTAGTCATAAGATAACTCTATAAACAAAATTTCAAGTCTGTCCCATAAGCGGTTTCGGAGAAGAAGATTTTTATAGTTTGTAAAAATGGCGCATACGAAACAAAATAGCCGCCAAGCTACGCAATGTATGGCTTTCAAATTGCACATATTAATGCTCACTATAGACCTCTACAATTTGCAGAAGTTTCATGAAAATTTGCAAATGTTTTATTTCACGAAGGCGATTGCGCAATGCGAATTTTAACTGCAATATTGTCTTTAAGGGTTATGACTATGTGTAATCATGTGTCTATTACACTGTAATATTGTTAAATATTGTAAAACTAATGTATAAAGTGCAAAATTACGCTTTTAAATGGCAATAAAAAGGTTAATGTCTCACAGCAGCCATGTTGATTATGGAAAAATCGCAATTTTAACAAACTTGGTAGAGGACCTTGCAAGGAGCATATGTGCAAAATTGCGCTTTATTGCACCAAGCGGTTTAAGAGAAGAAGATGTTTAAAGATTTTCGCAAAATGCAAGATGGCTGCTACATCATGTGACCAAGGCACTTCTGTTGAGCAATGGCAAATCTAGGTCATAGCAGCACTAAGCACAGCAAGTTTCAAAGTTGCAACATAAGCAGTTCCAGGGCTAAAGATTATTTAGCAGTTCTCGAAATTTGTCGCAAAAAACAATATGGCTGCGTAACCTTATGACCTATGAGTTCAATATTGCAAGAGATGTAGCAGAGCAATAGGCTGTACTAGCATACCTGATTTTAAGAGCTTTGATTTAGCAGTTCAAAAGTTATGGGCAATAGAAAAAGTGGCGGAATAATAATAATAATAATTAAAAAAAAAAAAAAAAAAATAATAATAATAATAATAATAATAATCCTGACAATAACAATAGGTTGTCCTGCAACTTCGTTGCATGGCCACCTAATAATAATAATAATAAATATAGCTGCAAGCAGCGATAGAGGTGGCCATGCGCATTGACATTGCAATGACATACAAGCAGCTAAGTCACAATATAAAGCTTTATAGAAGTTTTTACAATTCTAACATTAGCAGTTGGAAAGAAAACACATTTTCGAAATGTTTGCGTTTTTCAAGATGGCTGCCCCACCAAATGATTAATACTTTCATCACGATCAGATGTAACTCTAGGTGACAATATATGGTTATACAGCAAATTTCACAGCTTTAACATAAGCGGTTGGAAAGAAAACACATTTTCGAAATTTTCTCGTAAACCAATATGGCTGCCACAGCTTGTGACCAATTCCTTCAACATGAATAACTATGACTCTAGGTCACAATATAAGGTTATATAGCAAGTTTCACAGTTCTAACATAAGCAGTTACAGAGAAAATAGATTTTCGAAATATTCGCATAAAACAAAATGGCTGCCAGATCTTATGATATACAGCCTCCATATTATGCACAATAATTGTCACCATAGATCTCAATAAACATGGCAAAAATAAAGCATTTTTGTAAAACGGTTTTTGTTTTATTATTAATTTAAAAATATCGTTAAGCAATTTTGAACAATTCAAAATGGCTGCCAAACCACATGACATATCAACTTCTCTTGAACAAATCTGAATGTTAGTCATAAAATACATCTGTAAACAAAATTTCAAGTCTGTGCCATAAGCGGTTTCGGAGAAGAAGATCTTTGTAGTTTTTAAAAAACGCGCATACGAAACAAAATGGCCGCCAAGCTATGCATTGTATGGCTTTCAAATTGCACATACTAAGTCTCACTATAGACCTCTACAATTTGCAGAAGTTTTATGAAAATTTGCAAATGTTTTATTTCACGAAGGCGACTGCGCAGTTCAAATTTTTACTGCAATATTGCCTTTAGGGGTCATGACTATGTGTACTCATGTGTCTGCTACACTGTAATATAGTTAAATAGTGTAAACATAATGCATAAAGTGCAAATTTACGCAATTAAACAGCGATAAAAAGGCGAATGGCTCATAGCAGCCATGTTGATTATGGAAAATTCGCAGTTTGAACAAACTTGGTAGAGGACCTTGCAAGGAGCACATGTGCAAAATTGCACTTCATTGCACTTAGCGGTTGCAGAGAAGAAGATGTTTAAAGATTTTCGCACAATTCAAAATGGCAGCTAGGTCATGTGACTAAATCACTTCTCTTGAACAAACTTTATTCTAGGTCAGTACAGCAGTACACACAGCAAGTTTCACAGCTGTAACATAAGCGGTTCTGGAGAAGAAGATTTTCAAGCGGTTGTCGAAATTTGTCGCAAAAAGCAATATGGCTGCTAGATCACATGACCTATGAGATTTATTTTGCATAGGATTATGCACAGCATAGATCTTTAGCATAGTGCCAAGTTTCATGAGTTTTTGAGTAATGCTGTTGTTTTTATAAGCACTTGAATAAGTGGCGGAATAATAATAATAAAAAAAATAATAATAAATATAGCTGCAAGCAGCGATAGAGGTGGCCATGCGCATCGACATTGCAATGACATACAAGCAGCTAAGTCACAATATAAAGCTTTATAGAAGTTTTTACAATTCTAACATTAGCAGTTGAAAAGAAAACACATTTTCGAAATGTTTGCGTTTTTCAAGATGGCTGCCTCACCATATGACCAATACTTTCATCATGATCAGATGTAACTTTAGGTGACAATATATGGTTATACAGCAAATTTCACAGCTTTAACATAAGCGGTTGCAAAGAAAACACATTTTCGAAATTTTCGCGTAAACCAATATGGCTGCCACAGCTTGTGACCAATTCCTTCTACATGAACAACTGTGACTCTAGGTCACAATACAAGGTTATACAGCAAGTTTCACAGTTCTAACATAAACAGTTGCAGAGAAAATAGATTTTTCGAAATATTCGCATAAAACAAAATGGTTGCCAGATCATATGATATGCAGCCTCAATATTATGCACAATAATTGTCACCATTGATCTCAATAAACATGGCAAAAATAAAGCATTTTTGTAAAACGGTTTTTGTTTTATTACTAGTTTAAAAATATTGTTAAGCGTTTTTGAACAATTCAAAATGGCGGCCAAACCACATGACCTATCAACTTCTTTTGAACAAATCTGAATGTTAGTCATAAGATAACTCTGTAAACAAAATTTCATGTCTGTGCCATAAGCGGTTTCGGAGAAGAAGATTTTTGTAGTTTTTAAAAACAGCGCATACGAAACAAAATGGCTGCCAAGCTATGCATTGTATGGCTTTCAAATTGCACATACTTATGCTCACTATAGACCTCTACAATTTGCAGAAGTTTTATGAAAATTTGCAAATGTTTTATTTCACGAAGGCGACGGCGCAGTGCAAATTTTTACTGCAATATTGTCTTTAGGGGTCATGACTTTGTGTACTCATGTGTCTGCTACACTGTAATATATTTAAATAGTGTAAACATAATGCAGAAAGTGCAAATTTGCGCAATTAAACAGCGATAAAAAGGCGAATGGCTCATAGCACCCATGTTGATTATGAAAAATTCGCAGTTTGAACAAACTTAGTAGAGGACCTTGCAAGGAGCACATGTGCAAAATTGCGCTTCATTGCACTTAGCGGTTGCAGAGATGAAGATGTTTAAAGATTTTCGCACATTTCAAAATGGCAGCTAGGTCATGTGACTAAAGCACTTCTCTTGAACAAACTTTATTCTAGGTCAGTACAGCAGTACACACAGCAAGTTTCAAAGCTGTAACATAAGCGGTTCTGGAGAAGAAGATTTTCAAGCGGTTGTCAAAATTTGTCGCAAAAAGCAATATGGCTGCTAGATCACATGACCAATGAGATTTATGTTGAATAGGATTATGCACAGCATAGATCTTTAGCATTGTGCCAAGTTTCATGAGTTTTTGAGTTATGCTGTTGTTTTTATAAGCACTTGAAAAAGTGGCGGAATAATAATAATAATAATAAAAAAAATAATAATAATCTTGACAATAACAATAGGTTGTCCTGCAACTTCGTTGCATGGCCACCTAATAATAATCTTGACAATAACAATAGGTTGTCCTGCAACTTCGTTGCATGGCCACCTAATAATAAAAAAAATAATAATAAATATAGCTGCAAGCATCGATAGGGGTGGCCACGCGCATTGCCTTTGCAAAGCATACAAGCTGCAAAGTCACAATATACAGTTACACAGCAAATTTCACAGCTTTAACATAAGCGGTTGCAAAGAAATCACATTTTCAAAATGTTTGCGTAAACCAATATGGCTGCCATAGCTTGTGACCAATTCATTCAACATGAACAAATGTGAATCTATGTCACAATACAAGGTTATATAGCTAGTTTCACAGTTCTAACATAAGCAATTGCAGAGAAAAAAGATTTGTGAAATTTTTGCATAAAACAAAATGGCTGCCAGATCACATGATATACAGCCTCCATATTATGCACAATAATTCTCACCATAGATGTCAATAAACATGGCAAAAATAAAGCATTTTTAAAAATATTGTTAAGCGTTTTTGAACAATTCAAAATGGCTGCCATACCACATGACCTATCAACTTCTCTTGAACAAATCTGAATGTTAGTCAAAAGATAACTCTGTAAACAAAATTTCAAGTCTGTGCTATAAGTGGTTTCGGAGAAGAAGATTTTTGTAGTTTTTAAAAACAGTGCATACGAAACAAAATGGCCACCAAGCTATGCGTTGTATGGCTTTTAAATTGCACATACTAATGCTCACTATAGACCTCTACAATTTGCAAAAGTTTCATGAAAATTTGCAAATGTTTTATTTCACGAAGACGATTGCGCAATGCGAATTTTAACTGCAATATTGTCTTTAAGGGTTATGACTATGTGTAATCATGTGTCTATTACACTGTAATATTATTAAATATTGTAAAACTAATGTATAAAGTGCAAAATTACGCAATTAAATGGCGATAAAAAGGTTAATGTCTCACAGCAGCCGTGTTGATTATGGAAAAAACGCAATTTGAACAAACTTGGTAGAGGACCTTGCAAGGAGCATATGTGCAAAATTGCACTTTATTGCACTAAGCGGTTTAAGAGAAGAAGATGTTTAAAGATTTTTGCAAAATGCAAGATGGCTGCTACATCATGTGACCAAGGCACTTCTGTTGAGCAATGGCAAATCTAGGTCATAGCAGCACTAGGCACAGCAAGTTTCAAAGTTGCAACATAAGCAGTTCCAGGGCTAAAGATTATTAAGCAGTTCTCGAAATTTGTCGCAAAAAACAATATGGCTGCGTAACCTTATGACCTATGAGTTCAATATTGCATGAGATAAAGCATTGCAATAGGCTGTACCCGCATACCTGATTTCAAGAGTTTAGCATAAGTAATTTGTGTTTTGTGAGCAATTGACTCAAAAGAGGCAGTATTGAATTACAAATAATTACGATAAACATAAAACCGATATTGCTGCCGCATCATGTGACTGATTCTCTCCTAATGAGCAATTCTGAATCTTGGTCACAATATAAGACAGTACAGCAAATTTCACAGTTCTTACATAAGCGGTTGCAGAGAAAATAGACTTTTGAAATTTTTGCGTAAACCAAGATGGCTGCCCGATCGTAAGATATACAGCCTCCATATTACGCACAATAGTGCTCACTATAGATGTCAATAAACATGGCAAAAATAAAGCATTTTTGTAAAACGGTTTTTGTTTTATTATTAGTTTAAAAATATCGTTAAGCAATTTTGAACAATTCAAAATGGCTGCCAAACCACATGATGTATCAACTTCTCTTGAACAAATCTGAATGTTAGTCATAAGATAACTCTATAAACAAAATTTCAAGTCTGTCCCATAAGCGGTTTCGGAGAAGAAGATTTTTATAGTTTGTAAAAATGGCGCATACGAAACAAAATGGCCGCCAAGCTATGCAATGTATGGCTTTCAAATTGCACATACTAATGCTCACTATAGACCTCTACAATTTGCAGAAGTTTCTTGAAAATTTGCGAATGTTTTATTTCACGAAGGCGATTGCGCAATGCGAATTTTAACTGCAATATTGTCTTTAAGGGTTATGACTATGTGTAATCATGTGTCTATTACACTGTAATATTGTTAAACATTGTAAAACTAATGTATAAAGTGCAAAATTACGCAATTAAATGGCGATAAAAAGGTGAATGTCTCACAGCAGCCATGTTGATTATGGAAAAATCGCAATGTTAACAAACTTGGTAGAGGACCTTGCAAGGAGCATATGTGCAAAATTGCGCTTTATTGCACTAAGCGGTTTAAGAGAAGAAGATGTTTAAAGATTTTCGCAAAATGCAAGATGGCTGCTACATCATGTGACCAAGGCACTTCTGTTGAGCAATGGCAAATCTAGTTCATAGCAGCACTGAGCACAGCAAGTTTCAAAGTTGTAACATTAGCAGTTCCGGAGATAAAGATTATTAAGCGTTTTATCGAAATTTGTCGCAAAAAGCAATATGGCTGCGTAACCTTATGACCTATGAGTTCAATATTGCATGAGATGTAGCAGAGCAATAGGCTGTACTAGCATACCTGATTTCAAGAGCTTTGCTTTAGCAGTTCAAAAGTTATGGGCAATAGAAAAAGTGGCGGAATAATAATAATAATAATAATAAAAAAAAATAATAATAATAATAATAATAATAATCCTGACAATAACAATAGGTTGTCCTGCAACTTCGTTGCATGGCCACCTAAATATAGCTGCAAGCAATGATAGGGGTGGCCATGCGCATCGCCTTTGCAAAGCATACAAGCTGCATATGTCTACACAGCATATTTCACAGCTTTAACATAAGCTGTTGCAAAGAAATCACATTTTCGAAATTTTCACGTAAACCAATATGGGTGCCATTGCTTGTGACCAATTCCTTCAACATGAACAAATGTGACTCTAGGTCACAATATAAGGTTATACAGCAAGTTTCACAGTTCTAACATAAGCAGTTGCAGAGAAAATAGATTTGTGAAATTTTCGCATAAAACAAAATGGCTGCCAGATCACATGATATACATCCTCCATATTATGCACAATAATTCTCACCATAGATGTCAATAAACATGGCAAAAATAAAGCATTTTCGTGAAACGGTTTTTGTTATATTATTAATTTAAAAATATTGTTAAGCGTTTTTGAACAATTCAAAATGGCTGCCAAACCACATGACGTATCAACTTCTCTTGAACAAATCTGAATGTCAGTCATAAGCTAACTCTGTAAACAAAATTTCAAGTCTGTGCCATAAGTGGTTTTAGAGAAGAAGATTTTTGTAGTTTTAAAAACAGCGCATACGAAACAAAATGGCTGCCAAGCTATGCGTTGTATGGCTTTGAAATTGCACATATTAATGCTCACTATAGACCTCTACAATTTGCATTAGTTTCATGAAAATTGGCAAATGTTTTATTTTACGAAGACGACTGCGCAGTGCGAATTTTGACTGAAATGTTGTCTTTGAGGGTTATGACTATGTGTAATCATGTGTCTATTACACTGTAATATTGTTAAATATTGTAAAATTAATGCATAAAGTGCAAATTTACGCAATTAAATGTCGATAAAAAGGTTAATGTCTCACGGCAGCCATGTTTATTAAGGAAAAATTGCAGTTTGAACAAACTTGGTAGAGGATGTTGCAAGGAGTATATATGCAAAATTGTGCTTTACTGCACTAAGCGGTTTAAGAGAAGAAGATGTTTAAAGATTTTCGCAAAATGCAAGATGGCTGCTACATCATGTGACCAAGGCACTTCTGTTGAGCAATGGTAAATCTAGGTCATAGCAGCACTGAGCAAAGCAAGTTTTAACATTGTAACATAAGTAGTTCCAGAGCTGAATATTTTTAAGCGTTTCTCGAAATTTGTTGCAAAAAAACAAAATGGCTGCCTAACCATATTACTTATGAGTTCAATTTTGCATGAGATGTAGCATTGCAATAGGCTGTACCAGCATACCTGATTTAAAGAGTTTAGCATAAGTAATTTGTGTTTTGTGAGCAATTGACTCAAAAGAGGCAGTATTGAATTACAAATAATTACGATAAACAGAAAACCGAAATTGCTGCCGCATCATGTGACTGATTTTCTCCTAATGAGCAATTTTGAATCTAGGTCACAATATAAGACTGTACAGCAAATTTCACAGTTCTTACATAAGCGGTTGCAGAGAAAATAGACTTTCGAAATTTTCACGTAAACCAAGATGGCTGCCCGATTGTAAGATATACAGCCTCCATATTACGCACAATTGTGCTCACTATAGATGTCAGTAAATATGGCAAAAATAAAGCATTTTTGTAAAACGGTTTTTGTTTTATTATTAATTTAAATATATTGTTAAGCAATTTTGAACAATTCAAAATGGCTGCCAAACCACATGACGTATCAACTTCTCTTGAACAAATCTGAATGTTAGTCATAAGATAACTCTATAAACAAAATTTAAAGTCTGTCCTATAAGCGGTTTCGGAGAAGAAGATTTTTTATAGTTTTTAAAAATGGCGCATACGAAACAAAATGGCTGCCAAGCTATGCAATGTATGGCTTTCAAATTGCACATACTAATGCTCACTATAGACCTCTACAATTTGCCGAAGTTTCATGAAAATTTGCAAATGTTTTATTTCACGAAGGCGACTGCGCAATGCAAATTTTAACTGCAATATTGTCTTTAAGGGTTATGACCATGTGTAATCATGTGTCTATTACACTGTAATATTGTTAAATATTGTTAAACTAATGTATAAAGTGCAAAATTACGCAATTAAATGGCGATAAAAAGGTTAATGTCTCACAGCAGCCATGTTGATTAAGGAAAAATCGCAATTTTAACAAACTTGCTAAAGGACCTTGCAAGGAGCATATGTGCAAAATTGCGCTTTATTGCACTAAGTGGTTTAAGAGAAGAAGATGTTTAAAGATTTATGCAAAATGCAAGATGGCTGCTACATCATGTGACCAAGGCACTTCTGTTGAGCAATGGCAAATGTAGTTCATAGCAGCAATGAGCACAGCAACTTTCAAAGTTGTAACATTAGCAGTTCTAGAGATAAAGATTATTAAGCATTTCTCGAAATTTGTCGCAAAAAGCAATATGGCTGCGTAACCTTATGACCTATGAGTTCAATATTGCATAAGATGTAGCAGAGCAATAGGCTGTACCAGCATACCTGATTTCAAGAGCTTTGCTTTAGCAGTTCAAAAGTTATGGGCAATAGAAAAAGTGGCGGAATAATAATAATAATAATAATAATAATAATAAAAAAAATAAATATAGCTGCAAGCAGCAATAGAGGTGGCCAGCGCATCATTTTTGCAATGCCATATAAGTAGTTATGTCACAAAATAAAGCTATACAACAACTGTTTACAGTTCTAACAGAAGCATTTGGAAAAAAAACACATTTTCAAAATGTTTGCGTTTTTTAAAATGGCTGCCACACCATATGACCTATACTTTCAACATGAACAAATGTAACTCTAGGTGACAATATATGGTTATACAGCAAATTTCACAGCTTTAACATAAGCGGTTGGAAAGAAAACACAGTTTCAAAATTTTTGCGTAAACCAATATGGCTGCCACAGCTTGTGACTAATTCCTTCAACATGAACAACTGTGACTCTAGGTCACAATATAAGACTGTACAGCAAATTTCACAGTTCTTACATAAGCGGTTGCAGAGAAAATAGACTTTCGAAATTTTCACGTAAACCAATATGGCTGCCCGATCGTAAGATATACAGCCTCCATATTACGCACAATAGTGCTCACTATAGATGTCAATAAACATGGCAAAAATAAAGCATTTTTGTAAAACAGTTTTTGTTTTATTATTAATTTAAATATATCGTTAAGCAATATTAAACAATTCAAAACTTCTCTTGAACAAATCTGAATGTTAGTCATAAGATAACTCTATAAACAAAATTTCAAGTCTGTCCCATAAGCGGTTTCGGAGAAGAAGATTTTTATAGTTTTTAAAAATGGCGCATACAAAACAAAATGGCCGCCAAGCTATGCAATGTATGGCTTTCAAATTGCACATACTAATGCTCACTATAGACCTCTACAATTTGCAGAAGTTTCATGAAAATTTGCAAATGTTTTATTTCACGAAGGTGACTGCACAATGCAAATTTTAACTGCAATATTGTCTCTAAGTGTTATGACTATGTGTAATCATGTGTCTATTACACTGTAATATTGTTAAATATTGTAAAACTAATGTATGAAGTGCAAAATTACGCAATTAAATGGTGATAAAAAGGTTAATGTCTCACAGCAGCCATGTTGGTTATTGAAAAATCGCAATTGTAACAATCTTGGTAGATGACCTTGCAAGGAGCATACGTGCAAAATTGCGCTTTATTGCACTAAGCCGTTTAAGAGAAGAAGATGTTTAAAGATTTTCACAAAATGCAAGATGGCTGCTACATCATGTGACCAAGTCACTTCTGTTGAGCAATGGCAAATCTAGGTCATAGCAGCACTATGCACAGCAAGTTTCAAAGTTGCAACATAAGCAGTTCCAGATCTAAAGATTATTAAGCAGTTCTCAAAATTTGTCGCAAAAAGGGGGGCGGAGCCAACAGCCGTTGAGCCCAGACGCATATATGTTGAGCTCCTCATCTAAAGCCTAAATACATATATATTTAGGGCAAAAAATCTAAGTTTCTTTAACATATCAGTGACTACCTTGATTCTAGGGCATTTTAGCACAAACGACTGATAAGGTGCAACAGAAGTTTATTGAGAGGGGACTTGTGCATCGTATATGATTTGCAGGGTGGCTCTGATTCCGCTATAGCCGACACCGGCTACATCTGTAGCTCTCTATCTGCTGACCATGGACGAGATTCGGATGCTTCTTTCGCAGCTAGCGAGACAGATGCAAGGCAACTTCCTCGAGCTAACATCCATGCTTAGAGCGCCATGTGCCATAGGAGATGATCTGAAAACCAAGATGGCGGAAAGCAGAGATGAAGACCCAAGGACGCAGACCAGGCAAGCTGAACCCCTCACCGCTAGCAGAGAGGAAGATCGGATACCGCATGAAAGTACAGTTAAGGTACTAGAGGTGGCATCATTCGAGAGGGGACTGCTTGGCCCACGCGCTACTAGTAAAAATAATTTGGCCATACAGCAGCACGGCACCAACCTGAAAATCTCCCGCTCAGATACTTACAACATAGCTGCCGCTATTCTGAACAGCGATCCTGCTACTGAAAGTACTTTGGCCGCTGGTCTGCCATTATCAAATGCTGGGGGAGCGCACTGTAATTCCCCGAAGGGAGAAATCCATAGTGGGGATAACATAACCCACAGTGACACACTAAAATGCCCCTACGATCCGGGTGGCCGGATTTACTTCGTACCGGGCAGAGGATATAGTGAGAGTCAGGCCTGGGACACTTGCGCCACTTGCATATACCATCAAGTATTGGAACGGCTATACTATGCACTTAGTCTGGCTACTGTCTCCTAGATACTAATCTCCAGATCTCCCTGCAATTACTTGGATCATTTGCTCGACAATAGCGGTAGCACTTTGGGACTCGCTTCAGTCTATTTGATAACTGCCATAAGATGCGTGCATTAGCTAGGCGCCTGTACTGTCCGTTCAAGCTAATAGGAGACAAATCTAGATAAGACTGCTCCTATGATTTCTTAATTGAGATTCAACCTCTATGGTCCTCCTTAACATACCAAACGACATACTCAAAGCAATGACCTCGTATGTTTGAGGTACAAGATTGCTACAGCTATCACAATTCAGAACAGCATAATATGGTGAACTATGTTATGGGACTCTGTTATACGCATATACATTCCCACTAGATGCCTGTCTGGGACTTATATTCAGAGTACTCATATAGTACAGGTGCCCAGATTTACTGCTGATGATAAAAGTTACAGTGTACCTCAATATTTGATTTCTTGCTTCCAATATATATTTAGCTTGTTATGCGAAACATTACTCTATATTCTCACATGCTACATGATCTAGTACATGACTCATTTTTTCTAACAGCTGAGTAGAGTACCATACTATATGTAGAATGTTATAAGGTTCCTTATATGTTGAAGTTTGTTTTGTATAGAGATTTCAATACTATATTTGCATTGATAAGCCTAATATACGGCAATATTTGTTAGATGTGCAGTCAGTACCTGCTAAAATTTCGGATGGCAGTTTTGGAAATTTTTATTATCTTTCATGTGTTATTATTCCTTTTTTCCCTCATATGCTTAGATCCAGATAAGGTTAAAATGTTCAAGATACCTACTAAGCTAGCTATGCGACCTGGAGGTATGTGTTGTATATTATTGCCAATCTCTATGTCTGTAATATAAATTTATGCACACGGAGGAAAACTATGCTGTCTGCAGCTGCTGCTTAAGCAAACAGAGTGCTCATTTAGGTCCTCTTACTATACTAAATTGCCTGTTTATAATACGATGCTCAATTTCCAAGTGTAATAGCGGCACATCTTGGCGCAAATATTTCGCCTCTAAATTTTTAGGTTAGATATATAGATACTCTAACATAGGTGGTATTATATAGTGGAAGTATTATACGACTAGCAACCTCTAAGGTAGGGGACAATGATTTTTTCTAATATAGATTGGTACACTCTATTATGTGAGTAAGTACCTTATAGATATTGACACAATGGTTACATGTACTATGCCCTTATCCCCACTGTCCCCGTACTTACTGGTCATCTGCCACATAATACATTTTTGCTTTAAACCATATATGTTAGGTTGCATTTTGGTATTACACTGCTCCCAAGAGCTGCTATGGCCCTGAATTAAGATATTTGAGGAATTCTTCTACTCCTACCTGACTAAGTTATATATATTTAAGTATTAAACCTCAAGTTCTCCTGTAGAGCCCTTAATGCAGTAATCTACTACTGCCTTATAACAGTAACATGCCAGCTATAGGTTACGTTTACCCAGCCCTGCTATGTAGCGACAATATAGTGCATATATGACAATACCAACTCCACTATACTGTGACATTAGCATGCTCTTATAAGTATATAGCTTGCATATAGTGGATATGTCTGTTCTGCAATTAGAACACCTTATTTGTATATTACACTTAATGCACAAGATATAACTGTTTTACATCTTCTTAACTGTTATTAGTCACCAAAATGAGAAATGTTTGTTTTTATATTTACAAGATATAACTGTTTAATGTCTTCTCAAATGGCCTATGGAAGGTGTATTATATATCATACTCCATTTCAGCTAGTCGACACGCTTGATACGTAATGCTTGGATAAGTTTATATGATACCGGATTCATTACTCTCTGGGTCAGTTCTGAACACCTATGTGAAGTGCTGCCACTGTGACATGTATGCATTTGTTTGTGAGGTATTTATGCAACTTTTGAGCCCCCCTGAATGTTTCAGCAGAGTAACCTTTTGCTACTATTTAGATACTGCACCTAATGTTATGTCACTTTGCCCCACTGCCTACTCCTGATTAGACTAATCCTATAGGGCATATCTAATCAATCTTATCTTTTTAGTAATCCAGAAGCCAGATCTATGGTCCCTAAGGTTGAACTCTCCTAAACCCACCCCGGGTACCTGGTACCCTATGCTATTTATACTTACTTATATATGGCTCCGCCCTCCCACCTCCTTTTCCTATACATATAGCGGTGCTTACCCGCTGAATATCCCCTTCCCCCTATTTATCTTGGCCCAAGAGTGGCTGATACTTATGCTAACCCTCCACAGGCTGATAATATGGTCTTAGGTAATATTTTGTTAGAATGTGGAGTTCATACGCTGATATTATAAAAAGAAGTTCTATTTTATCTCGCCAAAGATATTGTCTATCCTCATAACCAAGATTGAAATGTATTTTGTCTTGCTGTATGTGCATATTGCTTTCTCAATAATGCCTATGTATAGACAATGTATTATTTTCTTTATTGTAACTTTTGTTTTAGGGCGAGTCACTGTTTAGATGATATATGCTTTAACTTCAATAAAAAAATTATTTTCAAAAAAAAAAAAAATTTGTCGCAAAAAACAATTTGGCTGCGTAACCTTATGACCTATGAGTTCAATATTGCATAAGATAAAGCATTGCAATAGGCTGTACCAGCATACCTAATTTCAAGAGTTTAGCATAAGTAATTTGTGTTTTGTGAGCAATTGACTCAAAAGAGGAAGTATTGAATTACAAATAATTACGGTAAACATAAAACCGATATTGCTGCCACATAATGTGACTGATTCTCTCCTAATGAGCAATTGTGAATCTAGGTCACAATATAAGACTGTACAGCAAATTTCACAGTTCTTACATAAGCGGTTGTAGAGTAAATAGACTTTCAAAATTTTCGCGTAATCCAGATGGCTGCCCGATCGTAAGATATACAGCCTCCATATTATGCACAATAGTGCTTACTATAGATGTCAATAAACATGGCAAAAATAAAGCATTTTTGTAAAACGGTTTTTGTTTTATCATTAATTTAAATATATCGTTAAGCAATTTCGAACAATTCAAAATGGCTGCCAAACCACATGACATATCAACTTCTCTTGAACAAATCTGAATGTTAGTCATAAGATAACTCTATAAACAAAATTTCAAGTCTGTCCCATAAGCGGTTTCGGAGAAGAAGATTTTTATAGTTTTTAAAAATGGTGCATACGAAACAAAATGGCCGCCAAGCTATGCAATGTATGGCTTTCAAATTGCACATACTAATGCTCACTATAGACCTCTACAATCTGCAGTAGTTTCATGAAAATTTGCAAATGTTTTATTTCATGAAGGCGACTGCGCAATGCGAATTTTAACTGCAATATTGTCTTTAAGGGTTATGACTATGTGTAATCATGTGTCTATTACACTGTAATATTGTTAAATATTGTAAAACTAATGTATAAAGTGCAAAATTTATGCAATTAAATGGCGATAAAAAGGTTAATGTCTCACAGCAGCCTGGTTGATTATGGAAAAATCGCAGTTTGAACAAACTTGGTAGAGGGCCTTGCAAGGAGCATATGTGCAAAATTGCGCGTCATTGCACTACGCGGTTTAAGAGAAGAAGATGTTTGAAAATTTTCGCAAAATGCAAGATGGCTGCCACATCATGTGACCAAGGCACTTCTCTTGAGTAAGAGCAATTTTAGGTCATAGTAGCACTAAGCACAGCGAGTTTCAAAGTTGTAACATGAGCAGTTCCAGAGCTAAAAAATTGTAAGCGTTTGTCGAAATTTGGCGCAAAAAGCAATATGGCTGCCAGAGCATGTGACCTATGAGTTCAATTTTGCATGAGATGTAGCACAGCAATAGGCTGTACCAGCATACCTGATTTTAAGAGCTTTGCAAAAACAGTTAAGCAGTTATGGGCAATTTAATACAAAGCTTGGCGGAATAAAAAGAATAATAATAATAATAATAATAATAATCCGAACAATAACAATAGGTTGTCCTGCAACTTTGTTGCTGGCCACCTAATAAATGTAGCTGCAAGCAGCGATAGAGGTGGCCATGCGCATCGACATTGCAATGGCATACAAGCAGCTAAGTCACAATATAAAGCTTTATAGAAGATTTTACAATTTTAACATTAGCAGTTGGAAAGAAAACACATTTTCGAAATTTTTGCGTTTTTCAAGATGGCTGCCCCACCATATGACCAATACTTTCATGACGATCTAATGTAAATCTAGGTGACAATATATGGTTATACAGCAAATTTCACAGCTTTAACATAAGCGGTTGGAAAGAAAACACATTTTCGAAATTTTCGCGTAAACCAATATGGCTGCCACAGCTTGTGAGCAATTCCTTCAACATGAACAACTGTGACTCTAGGTCACAATATAAGGTTACTCAGCAAGTTTCACAGTTCTAACATAAGCAGTTGCAGAGAAAATAGATTTTTGAAAATTTTGCATAAAACAAAATGGCTGCCAGACCATATTATGCACAATAATTGTCACCATAGATGTCAATAAACATGGCAAAAATAAAGCATTTTTGTAAAACGGTTTTTGTTTTATTATTAATTTAAAAATATCGTTAAGCGTTTTTGAACAATTCAAAATGGCTGCCGAACCACATGACCTATCAACTTCTCTTGAACAAATCTGAATGTTAGTCATAAGATAAGTCTGTAAACAAAATTTCAAGTCTGTGCCATAAGCGGTTTCGGAGAAGAAGATTTGTGTAGTTTTTAAAAACAGCGCATACGAAACAAAATGGCCGCCAAGCTATGCATTGTATGGCTTTCAAATTGCACATAGTAATGCTCACTATAGACCTCTACAATTTGCAGAAGTTTCATCAAAATTTGCAAATGTTTTATTTCACGACGGCGACTGCGCAATGCAAATTTTAACTGCAATATTGTCTTTGAGGGTTATGACTATGTGTAATCATGTGTCTATTACACTGTAATATGGTTAAATATTGTAAAACTAATGTATAAAGTGCAAAATTACGCAAATAAATGGTGATAAAAAGGTTAATGTCTCACAGCATCCATGTTGATTATGGAAAAATCGCAATTTTAACAAACTTGGTAGAGGACCTTGCAAGGAGCATATGTGCAAAATTGCGCTTTATTGCACTAAGCGGTTTAAGAGAAGAAGATGTTTAAAGATTTTCGGAAAATGCAAGATGGCTGCTACATCATGTGACCAAAGCACTTTTGTTGAGCAATGGCAAATCTAGGTCATAGTAGCACTGAGCACAGCAAGTTTCAAAGTTGTAACATAAGCAGTTCCAGAGCTAAACAGTATTAAGCAGTTTTCGAAATTTGTTTGTAAAACGGTTTTTGTTTTATTATTAATTTAAAAATATCGTTAAGCGTTTTTGAACAATTCAAAATGGCTGCCGAATCACATGACCTATCAACGTCTCTTGAACAAATCTGAATGTTAGTCATAAGATACGTCTGTAAACAAAATTTCAAGTCTGTGCCATAAGCGGTTTCGGAGAAGAAGATTTGTGTAGTTTTTAAAAACAGCGCATACGAAACAAAATGGCCGCCAAGCTATGCATTGTATGGCTTTCAAATTGCACATAGTAATGCTCACTATAGACCTCTACAATTTGCAGAAGTTTCATGAAAATTTGCAAATGTTTTATTTCACGACGGCGACTGCGCAATGCAAATTTTAACTGCAATATTGTCTTTGAGGGTTATGACTATGTGTAATCATGTGTCTATTACACTGTAATATGGTTAAATATTGTAAAACTAATGTATAAAGTGCAAAATTACGCAAATAAATGGTGATAAAAAGGTTAATGTCTCACAGCAGCCATGTTGATTATGGAAAAAACGCAATTTGAACAAACTTGGTAGAGGACCTTGCAAGGAGCATATGTGCAAAATTGCGCTTTATTGCACTAAGCGGTTTAAGAGAAGAAGATGTTTAAAGATTTTCGGACAATGCAAGATGGCTGCTACATCATGTGACCAAAGCACTTTTGTTGAGCAATGGCAAATCTAGGTCATAGTAGCACTGAGCACAGCAAGTTTCAAAGTTGTAACATAAGCAGTTCCAGAGCTAAACAGTATTAAGCAGTTTTCGAAATTTGTCGCAAAAAACAATATGGCTGCGTAACCTTATGACCTATGAGTTCAATATTGCATGAGATGTAGCAGAGCAATAGGCTGTAGCAGCATACCTGATTTCAAGAGCTTTGCATTAGCAGTTCAAGAGTTATGGGCAATAGTATAAGTTTGGCGGAATAATGATAAAAATAATAATAATAATCCTGACAATAACAATAGGTTGACCTGCAACTTCGTTGCATGGCCACCTAATAATAATAATCCTGACAATAACAATAGGTTGTCCTGCAACTTTGTTGCATGGCCACCTAATAATCCTGACAATAACAATGGGTTGTCCTGCAACTTCCTTGCATGGCCACCTAAAAATAATAATAATCTTGACAATAACAATAGGTTGTCCTGCAACTTCCTTGCATGGCCACCTAATTAGATGCTTCCCAACAGTTTTGGGAAGGCCCCTTCCTATTTTCAGCATGACTGTGCCCCTGTGCACAAAGCGAGGTCCAGACATATTTTGATGATTTTGGTGTAGAGGAACTTGAATAGCCTGTGCAGAGCAATTCAATCCCTTTGCACAGAGCATAGTCCATAGTCAGAGTATATAGTCCAATCCAATAGAAAGCACTCACCGGGTCTTGTAAATTAAAGCTGAATTTATTAGTAACGTTTCGGGGTGTTAGCCCTGTCCTCAGACCATACAAAATACAAACAAGAAATACCAGAACCTTTATAACCCCACCGCCGTGAACACTTCAGCCGCAAACCAGAACTACCATGGCGTCATGACCGCTCCACTGCGCAGGTCCGGCCGTAACCATGGTTACCGGAAGCGACATATCTAAAACATAGAAAAGTGGCAACTGTTTAGGCATTTTAACAAGACAAAATATATACATTGTAGTCAAGCTATCCCTATCATTATTATGCAAAAGTTACTGGCATATATCTAAGCCTAACAACATCCACCTTTGCTGAGGGAAAAAAACTATTTAGCAAACTACAACATTTGTATACCTAAATAGGACTCTTGTCAGAAAATCTATAGAAAACATACAGAGCTATACAGCTAATTTTATATAGAGTGCAACATAATTTGTCATAGATCTAGCAGTCTGTATAGAGAATTGCATTTTATAAATAGTACAGATCACAGAAAGCAATGCCAGTCCAGGTGGGTATTCAACCCCCTGGGCACCAAAGTACCCAGGTTGAATATCCACCTGGACTCGCGCTGTAACAATAAATTGCCCCTATCTCCTCCTCTAGTAAGAGGAGGGATATGGTCAATAATCACGTACCTCAAATCTGAGACCACATGACCAAACATTGCAAAATGTCAGGCAACAGGTTGCTCCGACTCGCCATTTTTTATGGCCATACGAATTGAAGTGCGGTGGTTGGCCATACAAGTCTGGAGGTCGTCAATAGTTTTTCCGACATAGAATAACCCGCACGGACAATGTAATAGATAAACAATATAAGTCGTTGTGCAGGTTACTCTATGTCAGATCTCAAACTTTTTATTTGTAGAAGAATGGGTGAAAAACTTTGTATTAAGTAGACCATTACAGGTGGTGCACCCAGCACACTTGTTGTCCCAGCTACTTTCTTATGGATTACAAATTGGTAGCTCAGACCTATGTGAGACCCAGAGTCCGAAGTATAATTTACGAAGAAGACAGAAAAGACTCTTCACAGCAGATGAATGGTGCAGGGACATAGGAATACCCTGTTATGTGCACAGTATTTCAGCTGTAACTACCCTCAGGGTCACATGGACTCATCCCTAGCCTCACCCCCCCACCCCCGAGGGACATAGGTATTTCCTACTGCAATCATCTGCGTACTCGATACCTGCATTGGATGGGCTCTCTGCTGTATACTGCTGCAGCTGCATGGACATGGATTTAACAGTGGAGGGGTGCTGCATAAGGTAAATGACGTACCTGGGATATGCAGGAAGGTGAAAGGGTTGCAAAGTGCTTGGTGTTTGGCTCCTCCTAGTGGCCAGGAGCTGAATCCCACATGTCAAGACTCATGGACTCTCACCACCATGAAAGAAATTTATTTATTAGGTAAGCATAAATTATGTGGGTTTTTTGTTTGTTTTTTATAATCCAAGTATACGAGAATGATATTTATAGTTGTATTATCTTTCATTTGGAACTAGGTTTGTTAGTTGTATTATCACACTTGTTGCATTATTCTAACCTGGCATAAGTTCTCTTATCACTGATTTGTCCCCACAGTTGCCATTGCTAACTGCGTAATCCTATATTTTATTAGTTGTGACACTATGGACATTTTACGATTATTAAAACGTACACCACAACCCAACAATAAAATATGATAATAGTCACTGACTATAAGCGACTTTAAATGTTTAAATTAAAAAGTAAAGAAAACATTTATATGGATGGGGAAGGTGAAAAGGAAGAGAGTAGTAGAGAAGACATCAGTAATATGGACATAATGTGTCTCACCTCTTACTGAGGCTACAGATTGGTGTAGCAAAAATAAATGTCTGAGAAAGCTGACGTTTTGCACTCAGTCTACATATTTGTATTGGATTGGTTCCTTCATGGGCTATTATCAAACAGTAGTTTGCAGATCCTTCTGGATGAGATATTTTTGAGGATTTTTTTTTCTGGAACCCAAGCTAAGGGAAATCTCCTGACTGCAATGGCTATTTACACACAAAAACAAATTTAATTTGCTATTTTTCTTTTTCTAGGGAATGCCTTGAGGCATAGAAGGCGGAGGAAAAAAAAGAAAGGTGGTATTTCTCCAGCAGACCCTCAAACTCTGCAAAGAAAGTTACATGGTGAAACAGTTAAGAGTGGAACTATTAATAAAAACAAAAGAAGGAAACTGCAAAGAAAACGTCAAAAAGAAAGGATGAAGGCAGCTGGACTCTTGCCCAGAGCTGGTGCTGTGGATTTTGTATATCAGCCAGAGGAAGGTGTGCCGGATAAAGAGACTCTTAATAAATCCAGTGATCAGGCTACTGAAGACCAAAGGAAAAAGTCTGATGAACTTCTGGATTTCTTTCAAGCAACTCAAGAAATTTACTTCGCTGACAGTATGTTTGTTATATTTAATATGCAACTTGATGACTCCTAATCATATTATGATATAGGGTGTGGTTTAAATGATAGCACTCTGGATAGACTTGGGTTTAGCCTCCAAAGCAGGAAGCAAGGAGCTATATTAAAGAGACAAGATTATATGCAGAAACAGGTTTTTTTATTCAGCAGTGAAACAGGGAACTCTTATTGTAATTAGCTTTTCAACCAAGTGGGCAAAAGATGCTTTATTGAGTGGCTCTGCAATAGTCATCTTAAAGGGACACTAAACCCCAATTTTTTTCTTTCATGATTCAGGTAGAGAATAGAATTTTAAACAACATTCCAATTTACGTCTATTGTAATATTTGCTTCATTTTTTAGATATCCTTTGTTAAAGAAATAGCAATGCACATGGGTGAGCCAATCACACGAGGTCAGCAGCTACTGAGCCTATCTAGATATGCTTTTCAGCAAAGAATATTAAGAGAATGAAGCAAATTAGATAATAGAAGTAAATGAGAAAGTTGTTTAAAATTGCATGCTCTTTCTAAATCATGAAAGAAAAAAAATTGGGTTTCATGGCCCTTTAACTACGCAGCTGTAATAGGTGATGTGCTGAGTGCCTTTACAGTAAAGCAATTTAGCCTTTACAAAGCATCTGGGCAGTTCCTTTCAGTAGTGGTACTGCAGTATTATGTATTGCAGTGAAGCGTATACAGCTGCAGTAATGAATATCTTTTAGATGGAAGTAAGTTAACAGCTAAATGCTCAAGCAATCCAATGGCCTAACACTATCAGGCAAAATTGTGAGAGAGTACAGGTTGTGCGCAGGGAGGCAAGCAGGGAAGGCAGAAAAAAGTCAGGTCAGGAGTTTAAGTAGACAAGAAGCACACCATAATGTAGTCGCCAGGCAAGAACAGACACCAGAGGAAACGACAGGACCCTTTATATCACCGAAATGTGTAAAGATCAGTGGCAGGCTTAAAGGGATATGAAACACAAATTTCTTCTTTCATGATTCAGATAGAGAATGCGTTTTAAAACAACTTTCTAATTTACTCATATTATAAATTTTTCTTCGTTCTCTTGGTATCTTTATTTAAAAAGCAAGAATGTAAACTTAGGAGACGGCCCATTTTTGGTTCAGCACCTGAGTAGCACTTGCTGATTGGTGACTGAATGTAGCCACCAATCTGCAATCGCTACCCAGGGGCTGAACCAAAAATAGGCCGACCCCTAACATTTTTGCTTTTTCAAATAAATATGCCAAGAGAACAAAGAAAAATTGATAATAGGAGTAAATTATAAAGTTGTTTTAAATTGCATGCTCTATCTGAATCATGAAGGAAAGAAATTGGGTTTCATATTCCTTTAATGTGAAAGTGGACCACCAACCTGGAAGCTACCATAACTGCAACATAAACAAAACTGTCTTGTTATTTTTGAGTACTCCAATGATACTCATTTTATAAGTATGTTTATCTTGTCTCCTTGGCTGTGGTCAAGATGTAAATAAACTCTAGCCCTGGTCAATGTGTAGCAAGAAGCAGGATCATTTAAATGAAGCATCTGCAGTGTGTGCACTCGCCTTTCAGTCGATAAAAAGCCACAATTGTCGGAGGCAAATTACTAATTATACTGAAAGTAGGCAAGATAAATAATGCTTGTTGTGTTTTTACTATGTTTAATTTATGGGTAAATGAATTAACTTTTCCCTTTGAGGCCTATCCACTATCCTGAGTTCTGATCCTGAAGTTTTAATTGTATTAAAGGTTTAGTCTAATTCCTCAACTGTATTTTTTTATTGGTGTAGCTATCAATTATTTTCTGTTAACATTTTAAAATGTGCCCTTTTAAATCATTTTTTCAAGGTAAATCAAAATGTTCAGATTCTGCTTTGTCCTTTGATATTGTTCTTGACATTCTGAGCCAGATCAAGAACGCTGCCATTCCTCCGTCAGATGTGAACATGTTACATCATCTTAAGACCCTACTACTTCTACAGGATATTGAAAGATTAAAGGGAGCTTTGAATGACTTCAAAGAGCATTCCGTTCTGCCTTTTGGTATGTATTCTTCATTTTTCATAATTCGAGAAATTTGTTTTTGTGGCGTTTTTAGTTCTTTCTAGTTTAAGCGCTCCCTCTATATTGTGAACGTGTTCATGTGCACATAGTTTTTACTGCAACACACAATGTATCCAGGCTGCCGACATTTTTTAACACTTGAGCAATAGCCTGTACTATGCTGCTTAGTAAGGTTTTCTACAAAACAGTGTCAGGGAACATTGTATTTAGCTGTTGGTGTAAATGCAAATTAAAGAATAATGTTTTTGCTGATTATGTTGTGTTTATATTTTTTTTTTTTTTACACAGTGCAGAATAACTGTGCTCAGCTTGTAAGTTATCACACTGATCATGGTTTTATTGCCAAAACTGGTACTATTTTATTACTATGTTTTATTTTAAAATGGTTTAAAAAATGGCTGCCTACATGTACATATGTTCATGGGTATATGGCAGGTGATTGGTTTTATAAATTAATTTCCACTCTCAAAGGATTATTAACCCCTTAATGACCACAGCACTTTTCCATTTTCTGACCGTTTGGGACCAGGGCTATTTTTACATTTCTGCAGTGTTTGTGTTTAGCTGTAATTTCCCTCTTACTCATTTACTGTACCCACACATATTATATACCATTTTTTCTCGCCATTAAATGGACTTTCTAAAGATAACATTATTTTCATCATATCTTATAATTTACTATAAAATTTTTATAAAATATGAGGAAAAAATGGAAAAAAATACACACTTTTTCTTACTTTGACCCCCAAAATCTGTTACACATCTACAAACACCTAAAACACCCATGCTAAATAGTTTCTCAATTTTGTCCTGAGTTTAGAAATACCCAATGTTTACATGTTCTTTGCTTTTTTTGCAAGTTATAGGGCAATAAATACAAGTAGCACTTTGCTATTTCCAAATCACTTTTCTCCAACACTGGTGTCTCCGGTCCACGGCGTCATCCTTACTTGTGGGAATATCTCTTCCTCAACAGGAAATGGCAAAGAGTCCCAGCAAAGCTGGCCATATAGTCCCTCCTAGGCTCCGCCCACCCCAGTCATTCTCTTTGTCGTTGCACAGGCAACATCTCCACGGAGATGGTTAAGAGTTTTTTGGTGTTTAAATGTAGTTTTTTATTCTTCTATCAAGTGTTTGTTATTTTAAAATAGTGCTGGTATGTACTATTTACTCTGAAACAGAAAAGGATGAAGATTTCTGTTTGTGAGAGGAAGATGATTTTAGCAGACAGTAACTAAAATCGATTGCTTTTTCCACATAGGACTGTTGAGATGAAGTAACTTCAGTTGGGGGAAACAGTTAGCAGACTTTTCTGCTTAAGGTATGACTAGCCATATTTCTAACAAGACCATGTAATGCTGGAAGGCTGTCATTTCCCCTCATGGGGACCGGTAAGCCATTTTCTTAGTCAAACAAACAGAATAAAGGGCTTAATATGGGCTATAAAACTGGTAGACACTTTTATGGGCTAAATCGATTGCTTTATTTGGGCATTTTATTCATGTTTATGCTGATAATTCACATTTATAAACTTGGGGAACGTTTATTAAACGGCAGGCACTATGTTAGACACCTTTTCCAGTCAGGGGGCCTTCCTAGTTGTAGGCTGAGCCTCATTTTCGCGCCATTACTGCGCAGTTGTTTTTTGAGAGCAGGACATGCAGATGCATGTGTGAGGATCTGAAAAGTTGCTGGAAAAGTTTCTAGAAGGCGTCACTTGGTATCGTATTCCCCTCTGGGCTTGGTTAGGTCTCAGCAAAGGCTATAGCTGGGACTGTATAGGGGTTACATTTTAAGGGTTAAAGCTCTGAAATTTGATGTGCAATACTCTTAATGCTTTAAGACACTGTGGTGAAATTTTGGTAATTTTTGAACAATTCCTTCATACTTTTTCACATATTCAGTAATAAAGTGTTTTCTGTTTAAAATTTAAAGAGACAGTAACGGTTTTGTTTTAAAACGTTTTTTGTGCTTTATTGACAAGTTTAAGCCTGTTTAACATGTCTGTGCCTTCGGATAAGCTATGTTCTATATGTATGAAAGCCAATGTGTCTCCCCATTTAAATTTGTGTGATAATTGTGCCATAGCGTCCAAACAAAGTAAGGACAGTACTGCCACAGATAATGAAATTGCCCAAGATGATTCCTCAGATGAGGGGAGTAAACATGATACTACATCATCTCCTACTGTGTCTACACCAGTTTTGGCCACGCAGGAGGCCCCTAGTACATCTAGCGCGCCAATGCTTATTACCATGCAACAATTAATAACAATTTGCTGTAATGGATAACTCCATAGCAAATATTTTATCCAAAATGCCTACATATCAGAGAAAGCGCGATTGCTCTGTTTTAAACACTGAAGAGCAGGAGGGCGCTGATGATAATTGTTCTGTCATACCCTCACACCAATCTGAAGTGGCCATGAGGGAGGTTTTGTCAGATGGGGAAATTTCAGATTCAGGAAAAATTTCTCAACAAGCTGAACCTGATGTTGTGACATTTAAATTTAAATTAGAACATCTCCGCGCACTGCTTAAGGAGGTGTTATCTACTCTGGATGATTGTGACAACTTGGTCATTCCAGAGAAATTATGCAAGATGGACAAGTTCCTAGAGGTTCCGGTGCACCCCGACGCTTTTCCTATACCCAAGCGGGTGGCGGACATAGTGAATAAGGAGTGGGAAAAGCCCGGCATACCTTTTGTTCCCCCCCTATATTTAAGAAATTATTTTCTGGTCGACCCCAGAAAGGACTTATGGCAGACAGTCCCTAAGGTCGAGGGGGCAGTTTCTACTCTAAACAAACGCACTACTATTCCTATCGAGGATAGTTGTGCTTTCAAAGATCCTATGGATAAAAAATTGGAGGGTTTGCTTAAAAAGATTTTTGTACAGCAAGGTTACCTTCTACAACCCATTTCGTGCATTGTTCCTGTCACTACAGCAGCGTGGTTCTGGTTTGAGGAACTAGAAAACTCGCTTAGTAGAGAGACTCCATATGAGGAGGTTATGGACAGAGTTCACGCACTTAAAGGGTCATGATACCCAATTTTTTTCTTTCATGATTTAGAAAGAGCATGCCATTTTAAACAACTTTCTAATTTACTTCTATTATCAAATTTGCTTCATTCTCTTGATATCACTTGCTGAAAAGCATATCTAGATATGCTCAGCAGCTGCTGATTGGTTGCTGCACATAAAGGCCTTGTGTGATTGGCTCACACATGTACATTGCTATTTCTTCAACAAAGGATATCTAAAGAATTGAGCAAATTAGATAATAGAAGTAAATTGGAAAGTTGTTTAAAATTGCATGCCCTATCTGAATCATGAAAGTTTAATTTTGACTAGACTGTCCCTTTAAGTTGGCTAACTCTTTTATTTTAGATGCCGCTTTGCAATTAGCTAGATTAGCGGCGAAAAATTCAGGGTTTGCAATCGTGGCGCGCAGAGCGCTTTGGCTAAAGTCTTGGTCAGCGGATGTGTCATCCAAGACAAAATTGCTTAAGATCCCTTTCAAAGGTAAAACTCTATTTGGACCAGAATTGAAAGAGATTATTTCAGACATCACTGGGGGAAAGGGCCACACCCTTCCACAAGATAAACCTTTCAAGGCCAAGAATTAGTCTAATTTTCGTTCCTTTCGCAATTTCAGGAACGGACCGGCCTCTAATTCTGCATCCTCTAAGCAAGAGGGTAATGCCTCACAACCCAAACCAGCCTGGAAACCGATGCAAGGCTGGAACAAGGGTAAGCAGGCCAAGAAGCCTGCTGCTGCTAACAAAACAGCATGAAGGAGTAGCCCCCGATCCGGGACTGGATCTAGTAGGGGGCAGACTCTCTCTCTTTGCTCAGGCTTGGGCAAGAGATGTTCAGGATCCCTGGGCGCTAGAAATAGTTTCTCAGGGTTATCTCCTGGAATTCAGGGAACTACCCCCAAGGGGAAGGTTCCACATGTCTCACTTATTCTCAAACCAAATAAAGAGACAGGCGTTCTTACATTGTGTAGAAGACCTGTTAAAGATGGGAGTGATACACCCAGTTCCAATAAAGGAACAAGGAATGGGATTTTATTCCAATCTGTTCGTAGTTCCCAAAAAAGAGGGAACTTTCAGACCAATTTTGGATTTGAAGATCCTAAACAAATTTCTCAGGGTACCATCGTTCAAGATGGAAACCATTCGAACGATTCTACCCACTATCCAGGAAGGTCAATTTATGACTACCGTGGATCTAAAGGATGCGTATCTACATATTCCTATCCACAAAGAACATCATCAGTTCCTAAGGTTCGCCTTTCTGGACAAACATTACCAGTTTGTGGCCCTCCCATTCGGGTTAGCCACTGCTCCAAGGATTTTCACAAAGGTACTAGGGTCCCTTCTAGCGGTTCTAAGACCGAGGGACATTGCAGTAGTACCTTACTTGGACGACATTCTAATACAAGCGTCGTCCCTGTCAAAAGCAAAGGCTCATACAGACATCGTTCTGGCCTTTCTCAGATCACACGGATGGAAGGTGAACATAGAAAAAAGTTCTCTGTCTCCATCAACAAGAGTTCCCTTCTTGGGAACAATAATAGATTCCTTAGAAATGAGGATTTTTCTGACAGAGGTCAGAAAGTCAAAACTTCTAAGCACTTGTCAAGTTCTTCATTCTGTTCCACGTCCTTCCATAGCGCAGTGCATGGAAGTAGTAGGGTTGATGGTTGCAGCAATGGACATAGTTCCTTTTGCATGAATTCATCTAAGACCATTACAACTGTGCATGCTCAAACAGTGGAATGGGGACTATACAGACTTGTCTCCAATGATTCAAGTAGATCAGAAGACCAGAGATTCACTCCGTTGGTGGCTGACCCTGGACCATCTATCCCAGGGAATGAGCTTCCGCAGACCAGAGTGGGTCATTGTCACGACCGACGCCAGTCTAGTGGGCTGGGGCACGGTCTGGGAATCCCTGAAAGCTCAGGGTCTATGGTCTCGGGAAGAGTCTCTTCTCCCGATAAACATTCTGGAACTGAGAGCGATATTCAATGCTCTCAGGGCTTGGCCTCAACTAGCAAAGGCCAGATTCATAAGATTCCAATCAGACAACATGACGACCGTTGCGTATATCAATCATCAGGGGGGGACAAGGAGTTCCCTGGCGATGAAAGAAGTGACCAAAATAATTCAATGGGCGGAGGATCACTCCTGCCACCTGTCTGCGATCTACATCCCAGGTGTGGAAAACTGGGAGGCGGATTATCTGAGTCGTCGGACATTCCATCCGGGGGAGTGGGAACTCCACCCGGAGATCTTTGCCCAAATAACTCAATTATGGGGCATTCCAGACATGGATCTGATGGCGTCTCATCAGAACTTCAAGGTTCCTTGCTACGGGTCCAGATCCAGGGATCCCAAGGCGACTCTAGTAGATGCACTAGTAGCACCTTGGACCTTCAACCTAGCTTATGTATTTCCACCGTTTCCTCTCATTCCCAGGCTGGTAGCCAGGATCAATCAGGAGAGGGCCTCGGTGATCTTGATAGCTCCTGCGTGGCCACGCAGGACTTGGTATGCAGACCTGGTGAATGTCATCGGATCCACCATGGAAGCTACCTTTGAGACAGGACCTTCTTGTTCAGGGTCCATTCGAACATCCAAATCTGGTCTCCCTCCAGCTGACGGCTTGGAGATTGAACGCTTGATTCTATCGAAGCGTGGGTTTTCAGATTCTGTGATAGATACTCTGGTTCAGGCCAGAAAACCGGTAACTAGAAAGATTTATCATAAAATATGGAAAAGATATATCTGTTGGTGTGAATCCAAAGGATTCCCATGGAATAAGATAAAAATTCCTAAGATTCTCTCCTTTCTACAAGAAGGTTTGGAGAAAGGATTATCTGCAAGTTCTCTAAAGGGACAGATCTCTGCTTTATCTGTCTTACTACACAAAAGACTGGCAGCTGTGCCAGATGTTCAAGCATTTGTTCAGGCTCTGGTTAGGATCAAGCCTGTTTACAGACCTTTGACTCCTCCCTGGAGTCTAAATCTAGTTCTTTCAGTTCTTCAAGGGGTTCCGTTTGAACCTTTACATTCCATAGATATTAAGTTACTATCTTGGAAAGTTTTGTTTTTGGTTGCTATTTCTTCTGCTAGAAGAGTTTCAGAGTTATCTGCTCTGCAGTGTTCTCCGCCCTATCTGGTGTTCCATACAGATAAGGTGGTTTTGCGTACTAAGCCTGGTTTTCTTCCAAAGGTTGTTTCTAACAAAAATATTAACCAGGAGATAGTTGTACTTTCTTTATGTCCGAATCCAGTTTCAAAGAAGGAACGTTTGCTATACAATTTGGACGTAGTCCGTGCTCTAAAATTCTATTTAGAGGCTACAAAAGATTTCAGACAAACATCTTCTTTGTTTGTTGTCTATTCTGGTAAAAGGAGAGGTCAAAAAGCGACTTCTACCTCTCTTTCCTTTTGGCTTAAAAGCATCATCCGATTGGCTTATGAGACTGCCGGACGGCAGCCTCCTGAAAGAATCACAGCTCACTCCACTAGGGCTGTGGCTTCCACATGGGCCTTCAAGAACGAGGCTTCTGTTGACCAGATATGTAAGGCAGCGACTTGGTCTGCACTGCACACTTTTGCCAAATTTTACAAATTTGATACTTTTGCTTCTTCGGAGGCTATTTTTGGGAGAAAGGTTTTGCAAGCCGTGGTGCCTTCCGTTTAGGTAACCTGATTTGCTCCCTCTCTTCATCCGTGTCCTAAAGCTTTGGTATTGGTTCCCACAAGTAAGGATGACGCCGTGGACCGGACACACCAATGTTGGAGAAAACAGAATTTATGCTTACCTGATAAATTACTTTCTCCAACGGTGTGTCCGGTCCACGGTCCGCCCTGGTTTTTTAATCGGGTCTGATGAATTATTTTCTCTAACTACAGTCACCACGGTACCATATGGTTTCTCCTATATATTTCCTCCTGTCCATCGGTCGAATGACTGGGGTGGGCGGAGCCTAGGAGGGACTATATGGCCAGCTTTGCTGGGACTCTTTGCCATTTCCTGTTGGGGAAGAGATATTCCCACAAGTAAGGATGACGCCGTGGACCGGACACACCGTTGGAGAAAGTAATTTATCAGGTAAGCATAAATTCTGTTTTTTTTAAAATTAGCGCTAGTTACTTTGGGACATTTGATATCTGTCCGGAATCCCTGAATATTCCTTGACATGTATATATATTTTTTTAGAAGACATCCCAAAGTATTGATCTAGGCCCATTTTGGTATATTTCATGCCACCATTTCACCGCCAAATGCGATCAAATAAAAAAATTGTTCACTTTTTCACAAATTCTTTCACAAACTTTAGGTTTCTTACTGAAATTATTTACAAACAACTTGTGCAATTATGGCATAAATGGTTGTAAATGCTTCTCTGGGATCCCCTTTGTTCATAAATAGCAGACATATATGGTTTTGGCGTTGCTTTTTGGTAATTAGAAGGCTACTAAATGCCACTGCGCATCACACATGCCCAGCAGTAAAGAAGTTAATTAGGGAGCTTCTAGGGTTAATTTTAACTTTAGTGTAGTAGACAACCCCAAGTATTGATCTAGGCCCATCTTGGTATATTTCATGCCACCATTTCACCGCCAAATGCGATCAAATAAAAAAAAAACGTAAAATGTTTCACAATTTTAGGCCGCTAAATGCTGCTGCGCATCACACATGTATTGTGCTCAGCAGTGCAGGGGTTAATTAGTTAGCTTGTAGGGTGCTTGCAGGGTTAATTTTAATTTTAGCTTTAGTGTAGAGGTCAGCCTCCCACCTGACACATCACACACCCTGATCCCTCCCAAACAGCTCTTTTCCCTCC